>NW_010564039.1:66878-71477 GCF_000687285.1 Phaethon lepturus
GCCGCAGCAGGAGCCCGGCGCAGCTCTCCCGCTCCCTAGTTTACTGGGGGACGTCTCTCCCCCCGCCGCAGCTCCTCTGGGAAGCCCCGGCCTCCCTGCGGGGCTCTCGCCTCCCGCCAGCCCCACGCCACCAGTACCGGCTTTAGGGAGGAATATGAAGCAGAGGGAGCTGTAATTGTCACAGCGAAAGAAATTCACTGCTGTGTCGACGATACCAGCAGTATCATTAAAAAATGCCAACGGGGACATTTACATCTCTCCACAGGCCTAGCTCATGGCGGCAGGTTTAAATGGGACCGAAGTGACACCCCACCTGGACACGCAGAGCTGTACCGGAGCACACACGGGCAGCTTTCATTTCCATCGCCATTTGTGCCGTGCGGGGAGCTATCATTGCCTACACTTCTGTGCAGGTCTAATTTATTTGGGAGATGCGGTAGGAAACATTCAGGTTGGCAATTCTAATGTGCGGTACCCTACAGTACATGCGATTCTCTAACTGGCTGGTGTTGCTCCCCAGCTGTATTACCCTGACAGTGCTCTCCGTCCACCTGCTTCGAATTTATTTCCAAAATGCATCACTACTGTAGGATCTTCTCCCTGAAGGGGAACAAGTTAACAGGTTTACTCTTCCTGATGTGTTCTTAGATTCCTTCTGCTTTAAGATTTGACTACTGACTATGCATTTTTTAAATTTTCTATTTCTAAGCTGAAGATAAAAATCCCCTAACTAAAGGAAGATACTTGAATGGAAGATACTTTAATCCGAACCCTGAAGTAGGCACACGCTATTACAAGTTATATTGTAGTGCTTTTTTCTTTTCAAAACAAGCAGCAATGGAAAAATATACCGTGTAATTTTTGGAAGTAGATTCCAAAGTAGGCTAACATTCAGAACATGTAAAATGACTTCCCCTTCTCCCCTTCTGGAGAAGACCCATAAATTTAACAGATGATTATAACCTCTTGATAAAATATTTAGACCACCCCATAGAATATGAGAGAATAATATCCCTATTATAGAATTCCACTGAATGGTTTAAACAACTGGTAGACAGGAATTACCTATTTATTAAACCTTACACAGGAATTTCTATACAATATTATTGGTTTCAACCTTGTTAAATTACATGCTTCTCTTCAATATGAAAATTTAACAGCTCCAACTGTGCAGATATCCTTTCACAGGTTACAGAAATAAATTTGTTGCTACCTTCTCTTTTCTTCTTCCAGCCTAAATTATTATATAGCATTTTGCAAACTCTTACGGATTTGCTGAGAAAACAATTCCTCACTGTGTCAAAACGACCATTTTTCCTCGTAACACATGTCTGTGTGTACACAGATGATGGAGAGAAAGTTTCTTATTTTCAAATGTAATTGAATAAGCTTTTACTAGAAAATTAAGGATTTCTGGAGAGAATTCAGCAGAACAGATGTATGCTTTCCCCAAATGAAAAACATTCATCTGTTTCCTAGAAAACGAAACAACAACAGCAAAACAGTCACACAAACAAGTTGTGGGTTGTTTTTTTTTTTTCTTTTTTCCTACAGATGGTTCTTATTTTTATACAAATGGTGGAAAAAAAAACCGCAGTGGAAGTTTCTAAATGAAGCAATGAAGTACATTCTTATCAATGAAATTTAAGTGGTCACCAAGATGAAATTTTGTTTTATGAAAATCTGCCCAATTGTACCTGAAAACCGTTCAAAAGCCTTTCTTATTAAAATGCTGCCTTTCAGCATCCCTGCTTCCATTTAGTCACAGTCTGATCTCCCTATCAATTCATTTTTTCCATTTCTGTTACCTGTAGATCATTTTGCCTTGCTCCTGTAATATGGATTTAGAGGCTGTGGTCAGGAACTGATATGATCCAGAGCAAACCCTTTTGATTAGATATTCCTGTTCCATGCTCAGAGCTGACAGGAAGGATATGCTTTTTAATGTCATGAACAGCGTTTCCCCCATCCCTGTAATCAGGCTTTACAGCCACTAAAGAGTGAATTCGTAGAAGAGAATTGTCCAGAGTATCAAAAATCCCCCATCCAGAATGGCAAAATATCTTGATGTAATTAAGTATTAGGATTAATTTCTTAATCCTTGTATTTTTCACTTGTCCATTTGAGAGATGGGTCTCTAATTAAATTTTCACTTTCATCACGGTAATGAAAACAGTATCATCCAGAAGCCCAGCCATAGTCGGCCTGTGTGGATAGCAGCAATAAGGCTGGGTAATTGCAGGATTAATAACTGGCCTTTTATTGTGTCTGAAAGCAATGTAACGGTATATAGACTTTCTGAGTAACTTGAAAACATAGGCACATTGTACAATATTGCTACCCTGATCACTTTTTCCTTTTCACTTCTTTTTTTTCCTCCTTTTTTTCAAGCATGGGAACAATTGGACTACAAAGGTATGATTGTTCCTGGGTCATATTCTCCTCTAGGGTTTCCAAAAAGCAAGCAATGCTGCTCTGGCAGCTCCAGTAGCTCTGTGACAAAGTAGAACAAGTTTCAATAACCACTGTTATTCCTCTTCGTTTACAGTGCAGGCCACAGGGTAACTGTTTCATGCGGTAGCCAGTTCCCTGAACCTCTTGTACATTTGCTGAAACATGAAGCATTTTCCTGATACTTTGAGCTTCTTGAATAAGTACAGGATTTCAAAGTTTAAACAAAATAAAAATCTAGGGACCAACACCGTACTGAATAATTTAGCTCTGGAGGTAGAGCGCATGCACAATAGCATCCTTCCTTTGTGGCGGGGACACTTCACCCTCAATAAGAGAAAGGTACCTTTTAATAGAGCTGTTCCCCTTTGCGGATAGCTGAGAAAGCGGTAGGAAGCAGGAGCCAGGCAGCCAGCGAGCTCAGCTAAGCTGCTATGGATCTTAACCAATGTGCAGAACAGGGTGTAGGCTTGGGCAGTTTGTCCATGCCGTCTGCACACGGTCTGGGTGCAAGTGAAACTTGAACCTAACAACTGACAGGTGTGTAAGCTGTATGAACGGAGCTGGTAGCAATCCCGATACATAAAACAGTCTTGCATTAAACAGGCAGGCCGGCAGAAGAGGTTGCAGAAGTTGCTCAGGTTGCTGTGGAATCCCCTTGCACCTCCCCGAGACCCACGGGGACTTCCTCAGCGACAGCAAAACGTCCCACCTCTGTCTGCTCCCCACCCCACCTCCTCCTGGCACTAGTCCCGCACAAGAGTTTTTTTTCCACACCTTCTCCTGCAGAAAACATTACTTTTATCCCCACCTTCCTCATGAAAGGAGGGCTCTTCTCCCTCTCCTGCAAGGGCATTTCAGTGGCTGTGCCACACACATTGCCCATCCCAAAGAATTAGTTTCATAATATATGCTCAAATACAAAGTCCCAAATGCAGTTCTGCCTGTCCCCTCCAGTGTAGTTCTGCATGGATTATGTCAGAATTTGGCTTAATTACCTTGACGAAAAAATATTTTTACCGAAGTAGTAATATTTTTGTAAAACAGACCATTTGCATCAACATAGCAAACTTATTAATCCACAGGAGGAATTCTCAAAAAGCATATTCTGCAAAACTATAAATGCACTTAAAATAATTGTTCAGCTTTCTTTTGGATCGCGCTTAGCTCATTCACCCTTCCACATCATCTTGAATTTCTTCTCCTTATCTCCCTGTGCAACCATTCCCTGCGTTAGGAGACTTCGTAGATCCTTCTCACAGACCTTTAAGGTCAACCTGAGAGAAATTAACACCATTGCTTTTCATTTAACCTTCAAGCCATATTTTTACGCTTAGCTCTTTTTAAGAGTACTTCAGGGTACGTATTTCCAACATGACCATATACCTAACTTTGACCAGATCCAGAAAATATGCCTCCCATTTAGTATCTTGAGTTCAACTGACTATAAAGACTTAGATCTCCTTAGGGCATGATTGCTGTGACATTTTCAATTGGCAACTGAAATATTAGTCAACTTAAAAGCTACTGAGCCTTTCTATATTACACCATTGGAGATATGGAGGATATGGAGAAGCATAGACATTTCTTCCATATGCATTAGCCCTCTACACTTACTGTAGATTTAATTGAGTTCAAACAGACTGATATCTTTGTAGGCAGATGTGTGTTAAATCCTGAACAGATTTAATTTTAGCAAAGACACAAACTGAGTACTGGTATTATACCCCTTCAGTGTGTTTTTTTGTATTTGTTTAATAAAAGCAAACATCTTAAATATAAAACTCTGAAAGATATGCCATGAGGGACGGTTTGAGGCAATGTTTAAAATAATCTTTCTATTTTACAAATTTTTTATTTTCGTGAAAGAAGATCAAAGCCACATCTGAATTTTATCAAATAGTTCCCTCATTCAAAACAGAAAATCATAAACGCCAACTTGTTTGTTTTTGACAGTTCTAAGACATTACTGCTCTTCTGAGTGAAGAGAGAGAGATGCTGCAGGACTGTTGAAGTGACATCCAGTAATTTAGGAGTGAAGCATTTTAACGGAACAGTACATGATGGGTCGGCAAGCGCAAGAGATAGAGGTGCGTATGCGTGCTTGTGTGTCTATGCATGCCCATAGATAGAACTGATGGAGGGAAA
>NW_010564039.1:71508-76846 GCF_000687285.1 Phaethon lepturus
CAGGTAACACCAGATCCAAACACTTTAGTGAGAGCTCACTTGGAACACGCTGCTTCACCTGGAACCTCCTGAAAAAAAGGTAGTGGTATTTCTCTGCTAGAGTTTGTATATCGCCATCACTCAGAACAGTGCAGGTGGGATTGCTCATCATCACGCCATGGAAATAACAGCAGAAGACTCTTCTGTTGGAGCATGGAAGTGGTTGCTTTGTGAGAACACTGAAAGTTTGACTAATTTCTACTGATAATCTCTGTCCTGACACCACACACTGTTGTTCCACCACGCACCCATCTCCAGCGAAATAAGATTACAGAAAAGAACCAGAAAAGACATGTGAGCACCAAGGCCTGAAACTGTTGCCTAGTTATGGAAGATTTTGTCATGCGTATTAATCTTTAAACCCTTAAGCAACCTCTTTATTTTTCCCCTTTAAATACTTTTTATGTTTCCCCTTTAAACACTCTGTGCAGTCAAGCTGCATGGCAGCAAGGTTCTGTGCTGGCAGAAAATATACATCTAAAATTCTTTTGTAATCCAAACACAAACTCACACCTGCTGCAGCACACTGCATTTTTGTGATTTTTTTTTTTTTTTTTTTTTTTTAAGCTGAAGCTCACAAATACCATATGTGATGTGCATGGATTAGAAGAAGTACTGCAGTATCTCTGCTTCTCTATGCAGGGAGAAGCAGCTTTTCTCCACTCCTGTAAAAGTGACATGATAGCTTGCTTATGTTTCCCACCTTAGTGGTCCAGCTGTGAGATCCATAAAGCAACCGCTAAACCTCCTGCCTCTTTTTCGTTAGGAGTGTCACAATGTGCAGCTTTCTTTGTGTTGCCCATATGCCAGCAATCTTTTTAAAAGCCTTTCTTACTCTGCTGCTGACCATCTTTGCAGCAGACAGTAAATTGATTTCAGGAGGACTGCTCTGATTTCCACTGCTTTCAGTGAGAGCAGAAGCAGGTTTTCTCTCCCCCCGGTAAAAAGTACCTGGCAGAAGCAACAGACAAGTTTTTAAACTCGTATCAACAGTTCTTGGAACTAACACTAGTGCTGATCAAATTATCCCAATTAAAAACCGACAGTGTGAAACAGTAACGTTTTGTTGCAAAGTGATTTAGTAAAAAGGACAGAAGAGGAGGAAGTGTTAAATGGTGAGCGCAATACCATCTCCAGCGAGTCGATCAGAACTGTGTTATTTGCTTTAGCTGGTGCAGGACTTTCTTTGACCTGTGTTCAGCATCATGCACAATAAAGATTATGACTATCTCAGACCTTTATTTTCTTTCCATAATCACTAAAGTGGGAGTTGCATATATGCCCTCAACAAGACTTGAAATTTAGAGTAGTTTCGTTTGTTGCCAATAGTTTCTCAAGTTATTTCAGGCACACTAATTCATATTCCAGCTATCTAAGTAATCCTGGTCCACCCCACTGCAAGGAAGTATGTCTCCAAAATAACCAGAAGAGCTGAATATTCTCATTCATCCTGTTGGATATCATCACAAAATGCCATGGAATGCTGTTCTCAGGATTAAAATGTTCCTAAGTGTTCCTCTATCTTTGTCCCTCTCTTAGCCATTGTGTACAGAAGAACCAAAATACTTCTGCAGTGGTTAAGTTCTTTCATGCCCAAAGATGGCAGGAGTAGGATTTCAGGATACATTAATACCCCCACAAGGAAAATGAGTTACATACTTGGACTCAATCTGTCAGCCTCAGTCCAAGAGAGGAGCACTTAATGAGCAGTAGTTAATGGAACATAGGTGAACAAAATAACGGGGACCGAGACTGTTACACTTGAGTTGGATGGCTCTATGCACATCCAAAAGCACCCACGGCAGTGACCGTAATGAAAATTCGCTCCAGGCAAGGGCTAGGTATTCAAGCCTGTAAGGCATTGACTGCAACCACTTGTAGCTGGCAGGAAGCGTTATAGACCGAAGAAATAAACACCAGGGGAAAGAAGAAAAGCTCAGTCATGAGTATCCTAGATAGTCATAGGTCAGTAGGAGTTTCCAGGGCTGGACAGCAGGTAAGAAGGGAGGCTGTGACCACCCTGTGTGACAAAAGCCTTTGTAAGGAGAGGTCGGGTGGAGAGCACCGACGCCTCGCTAGCTTCCTGCACTATTACGTGGGAAGAATGTGGGAAGGGGAAGCCCAGTGCCAGAAGGACAAGTACCCTTCTCTCTCCTGTAACTAGATCAGGTAACAGCTCAAAAGCCAAAGTTTTTCACACTATAGCCCTTCTCAGGTGCATGAGGTTGCAGCACAGCTCAAAGAAGTGAATGTGTTGCAGAAGTGAGTTTTGGAATGTGGAGGACCCAGGGAGAATTAATAATAAATAAAGTACACCTAGTAGGAAAACCTTCAAGCTTCTCCTCTGAGTTACATGCAGCTCTTTGAAGTCGGTAGGAGTAGTCTGTTTATAGCTGTTAAGCAGAAAGCAGCCCTGTGTGCCCAGGCATTATCAGGCCTTTATTCAGGAACACAATATCTGCTTGATAATGCATACGCTGTTTTGTCATTAGTTGTCAGCGCACCTCCCAAAACAAGTTGTCCCTCTGCGGTTTTATAATCATGGGAATATTCTCAACGGTCCTGTCAGACGGGTTTTATGCTGGCTCCAGACATCTCTGGAAAATAGCCTATTGAATCACATCGGAAACCAGGGCAGAGTTGACTTCCTGGTGGACTCCAAACAGTCCAGAGCGTCTCCTTGGAAAGCACAGCCTGTGCTCGGCTGTTTGTGCAACGCCACGCTGCCTGCAGCTGGGCTGATCAGCTCCATCTCCGCGACCCCACCCCCAGCAAAAAGGGTAAGGAAATAGCAATCTATTGTTCCAGGAGTTTATGCAAGAGCTTTTTTTTTTTCTTCTTTTAATTTTAGCCACTATTAGTAATAAATAGCAGTGACCTAGTTGCTGAAATACCTCCTTATTTCCCTATTTACCTCCTGTTAGCTATAACACCAAATTGCTGCTGTATTTACCTGGCAAAAGTGGAAAAAAAAAAAATCTATACGAGACAATTCTTACTACTGTGAGGTGTGTCCTTGATGTTAAATACAAAAAGACCTCCAAAAACCCCAGAACACACAAAGCAAAAAACAAGAACCCCAACAAAATCTCCCCTTTCCCTTTTATCATATAAAAAAAAAATTCTAACTCTGAGGCAGTGCCAAATGGTTCAACAGATTTCAGAGACTTCGAGACACTGACAGACTGCAACTCCTGCTGTTTACCAGAGGGATTTAAGAGGTTCTCTCTCTTAAATAAAATAGCCATTTTTTGGTCTTCCTGAGGGTCAAAACTTGCCACTTTCACACTGCTTTCAGTAGACATTTTAACTGTGCCATACTCAGCCATGTCAAGGGACTCTGAAGAGGCTCTTGAGATGCTTCTGTCTGAGGCTAAATGGGAGGGATTGGTTGCGCTCCTACAAGCATTCCCACCAGACACTAAAATGCAGGGAAAAAACACTTCAAATGGAGTATTTCACTGCACAATAATAAAAAAAAAACCTTCAGCATATTCTAATGGCAATGTATCAAACTGGATTACGTGAGTCATATTTACCTTATGTGATGTGACATTATGACACATGACAGAGTACGTAAAAAGTCATTACGCCTCAAGAGCTTAGAACCCAAATGGAATTTAAAGGCGTATTAGTCAGGCATGTCCACCCCCTCTCCACTATTATCCCCAACAGCAGGGGACTCGTTGCAATGAGTCAGAGCTTAGCGATTCTTTCCATGCGCACAGGAAACACCGATTAATTGGAACAGTGACAAAAAAAGTCTCTTTACCTGGTAAACAGAATTCAGCAGTGGGATTTTACTTAATGAATAGTATACACTTAAGTACTTCGATCTGTGGGGGTGAGAGGTGTAGAAAGCTGATTAGGTAGCTCATATCCTATTGCTTTTTCATCTGCTGGAGGCTTGATATTTTTAGCAGTCTCCTCACACAGTAGTCACCACAACTGCCAAATTTTGTGTCATGCAGTAACGCCGAGAGAGACTTCCCCAAATTAAGAGAGAAGCAAGAAAGGAATAGAGATCCTCGCTCCATCTGGTTTCTCCATAAATATTCAATTTCCTGACACCGGACACCTGCCACCTCCCAGCTCCTCGGCTGTTCCCCCTGTCCCACCCCAGGAAGCTCCTCGCTCAGCCCCTCTCCCCACGTTAGGAGATCCTCACGGGTCTGGCACATCTGGCAGTACATCAGCGAAGGCCCTGACTACTGCTGCATTAGGCGCGCTCTGCGTCTTGGTAGAGTGCACTCTGGAGCATAGTTCCACTACAAAGCATACTGGATTTAAATTGTTTATCTATCTGAGCCTTAATTTATGATCTCTACGAGTTCCTCTAAAATGAACGAACCTTTTATTTGTACCATCTTTGTTTAAGAAATAGGAGAAGATTTTCAAGGGCACAAAACGCTTATGGAACTGACCATTCCTACTGAAAGCAAATGGGACTTGGACATACAAGTCCCTTGTTTATGCCTTTGAAAAATCTCTTCCATAATCTCTCTACAGGACAAACTCTGAATTCAAATACTATCGCTAATTAAAAAAAGTTTATAGGATATGTGGTAGCAGAAGGCTAGATTTGACTGTGGAAGCAACCAGCATCCCCAGCAGATACTGACTGGCCTTGTTTGACCTTGTAATGATGTTTAAGACTAAAAAAAAAAAAATCTAACTATACGATTGCAAAACAGAAAAGGGGATGAAAGAGACCTGAGGGAGGAGGGTTACCTCAGAGGACACTGCTGGGATTCAGAGACAAAAATCCATCATTAGGATTTACTCTGTGCTTGAAGGAAACAAGGCCACGTCGTGTTGTCCCAGGTGGTGATGCAGGAAGAGAGAGGAGTCAGAGGCAGACCATTGCTTGAGGGCAGGAAAACGAGCAGAAGGCTCCTCAGCAAATTCCCGCTAGCCTTTGAGGGTTAAGGAAATATCAAAATAAGACTTATTCAGGAAAACATCCAAAGGCAGCTGAAGGGAGCAACACCAAGCATATGACTGTTTATGGGAAAGGGCACTGGTTAATTACTAAATAAAGCTAGAGCAGCTTCCTTGGAGTTTCGTTAAAACTAAAGAAAAATAACATTTTCATCAAGTAATTGATGGAATTACATTAAAAGCACAAAACACAAAACAACCTCATCCTTGTTTCTCAGAACTTAAATTTTCATTCTTTCTACAAGAGAACAGTATGGGGTGTGGGTGACTAACAATCTAGCCATCTGGACTTCTCTCGGACAAAATCATGTTAATTCAAGCCACACAGAAAAAGAATAATAATAATTATTATTATTTT
>NW_010564040.1:0-316 GCF_000687285.1 Phaethon lepturus
GGAGCCGGCTGGTTGTCGTGTCCTTTAAGCAGCGGGTTCCTTCAGCAAGCAGCTTGGGCGTGCGTGCTGGTTATATAAATATATATAGGTAGATCTAGCACATAAGGGAGAAGACGTACTTTACGGTGGCGGTGCGCCCTTTTTGTTCTGGTTTATTAACCATCACGGCCGAGCAGCGACACGACGGACCCCCGTGTGTGCGGTGTGACGGGTGGTGCTGGCCATAGGGCCTGCTGTGGCCATAGGGCCTGCTGTGGCCATAGGGCCTGCTGTGGCCATAGGGCCTGCTGTGGCCGTAGGGGCTTCGCCCCCCCGG
>NW_010564040.1:382-32922 GCF_000687285.1 Phaethon lepturus
CGCGGGGCGTAACGCTGCTCTCCTGCAGACGCCAGGTGTGACGCAAGCGTTAAGTGCCCCCCGGGGGGTTGTTCGCTGGTTTCTGACAGCCTTGGCGGGCCCCGCTAGAGGGGAGCTGCGAAAAATCTGCGTGCTCCAGGAACTCGTTTTCTTGTCTTGTGCAATTCTTTCCACTTCCCTTATAAGTTGACTTACTAGTGCTGTATATTTTTAATTTTACTTGACTCTTCTAAAGCCTGTGCTGAACGTAACCTTCAAATGGCAACCGGGAGTGACAACCTTTCTCCCTTCTAGAGTTTCAGGGGTTAAATGTAGCCTCTTTCCAGCTCAGCAGAGTCTGCATTACATTGCTTGCTGCTTATTACTCAGTTTGCCAGTTATTTTGTAAATGATGCGATATAACTTTTACTTTTTCTAGATACAATTTTATATGGGTGCATAGTATATTTTAAAGTTTCGTTTCATGTTACCTTATCTGTTTTGGAAGCTATCAATGAAAGAGTATGGAGGGGAAGAACACAATCCTGCTTCAGTATACCGTTTGAGAATGTAGTAAGTATTCAGGGAATTAAAGAAAGTATTTCTGTCAGTGTAAAAGGATGGCAGTGTTAAATGCAAACAGACTGGTATTTCCTGATGCCTAAATTTCTCAAGACAAGTTTTTTTTTTTCTTTGTCTTTTTTCCCTTTTTTTTTTCTTTGCTGTTTTATTCTGATGGTGCTTTCAGAGACAGGAAAAAATGATGGGCCATAAAGACTATTGTCTGAAACTCTTGAGTGTAGCACAATCAGAACTTTATTGTGTGTATCTGTATATCTTCTTCATATAAAGTACTTCATCCCTGCTGTCTTGCAGTGTTCACAAGTTCCTGAAACACTTGATAGCCATCAGTGAATTAATTAATTGTATAGTACTTTTAGCCACCTGCTTGTACATGATTGTCAACATGGGTTGCTGTATATATCTTGGTGCTGTGAAACTTTGAGTATGCTTTTGCACTTCTTCAGAATGGGGTCTTAAACCCAGCTTTAGGATTCTATGAACTTCTGAAGGTTTTTTTAAAACACTTCAGTAGTTATCCAGGTATGGCTGATTTCACTGAGAATTAGTCAAAATCACTGCTCAAAATTATTTTTGTACCAAATCTTAGTTTTCTACTAAGTTTCCAGCCCCTCTAGAACTATCTGGAAACCTTAGGTACTATTTAGACAGTGAGCAAAGAACTGGCAGATTCATGTAGAAGTAAACTTTCAAAATTACATGTTAAGAAAAAGAGAAGTGACCAGAAATGTTTAAAAAAACCCAAACAAAACACCAACAAAAATCCCACCCTTTATGGAATGACAATACAGAAATACAGAAACAAACCTTTTTTTATACAATGTTGGTAAATGAGCATGGTAAGAGATGTTTGTGTGCATTTTACTCTTTTATGATTTAAAGTGTTGTGTTTTGGTAAATGGTGGTAGTTTAAGGATTTAGGAGAGAAGAAACACTATTAGACCTCTTCTGACAACTATAGCGGGTACGGTAAACACTTCTTCAATACAGAATCTGCAAGGCAGCAACTAATCAGAATAAGTAAGGTTGTTTTGAAATGAAACCAGAAATCTTTCTAGTAATTATTAGGTCAACCATTTTTAACAATCTGCAGGGAACTGTCAAGCAATAGAAAGTAGTGTGAGGCAACGCTTATCAGACCCAGGTGTCTGAGCGGTGTTTGCATTTCTGCTCTGCCCCACCCCAAGAGGCAGCTTTTTCATCCTGGCAGGCAAAATTAGATCTGCTTGCTTAGATTCATGCTAATATAAATATTAATGCTGGTATAAAAATGGATGGCTAGGGCAAATAATTTGAGATTGGTAATGATGTCCTCACAGTCTCAAAGTGAAATGATTTGAAGAAAAAACTTGAGCTCAGTGAAACAGCAGTGCATTAAGCATGATTCCGAAGCATTTGTGTAAGAACATACTGGGTAGCCAGGTCTAAGCCAATGCTGTAACCTAGTTGTAGGATGAGCCTCGAGTTTTAGGACAGTTTGGTTGTAAACCCTTGGCCATCCTTCCATAGGTCGCTCAGCTTTATAGAATGTTTTATAACTGGAACATGCCAGAGCTACTACTGTAATCACCTGTCTGATACAGTACCTCCTAATAGAGAGTGTCTCTCCCCCCTTTTTTTTAATATTGTTCCCTTAGTGGTTTTGTAATATCAGTATGTAAAGTTGAAGCAAAGAGACCTTCAGGCATTATTGCACAACAAATAATGCGACAGGAGGAAACAGTTACAGGAAAAAAAACAGGTATCAGGTGGAAAGACCTTAACTTTTTTCCTAAATGTATTTCTAAAGAGAACTCTCCTGGGTCTTTTCGGTTATAGCTGTACCAAGGCAAAAAGCAAATGCTTGAATTGTTAACGTTTTTCTTCTGGAGGGCCGTATTATTCATATAATAAACTACATTCTTACTCAGATACTTCGGTATTTCTTCTAGAAGCAGATCAGTGTGTGTCAATTCATTATTATCAGTAGCAGCAAGTGTTTCTGTGTGGATACCTTTCAGTGTGTGCTGTATTAAACTAGTGTATTTGGCAGAAGGACATTAATGACTTGTGCATGAAAAAGTGTAATAGTGTGTTTTTAAGACCCTTCCTGACTTCAGTATTTAAGGCAGGGGATCTTATGCTGACCTGGGAAATCATGTGTCCTTTGTGTAAGGGGAATGAACAGTACAGATAGGATCTTGGTTACAGAGAGACCATTTGCAACTTTGGCAGGAATTGTGTGTGGGTACGTTTGTCATCCAGCCGCATGATGGGGCTTCCCTGCTCTCTAGGAGGCTTTAATTTGCTTTAGTAGTCATGAGGGTACAGAGATGTGTATCTTCTTAAAAGGGAGGGAGGTAGTCTTTATGTTACGGTTTTGAATGCTATCTTAGAGAAATGGTGTATTTCGTAGTTCTAGTAATACAAGAAATAAGCAACAGTAAAATTTAAATCTAGGAGGAGTGGTGTAAAGTAAATACTATCCTTTCCTGCTATTTTTTTTTTGTCTCCCGTACATATAAATACATACTTCTCCAGGTAAAACAAGCCACTACCCTTTCATCTCTAAAGCAGCATGAGATGCCACTGTAGTTCTTAAGGTTGGACTTTCACTGTAGAAGATATCATAGCAAGTTTATCTCATTATAAAACATTTAGGTTCTACTCTGTTTTATCTCAAATTACTTCTGCTTTTTTGCTATATCAAAGCATATCAAGCCTTTTTAAGCATTGAAAAGTGGATTGTTTTTCTTTTTTCTGTTTAGAACCATGGTATCAGATACTTTGTTAGTAATGGAAGTGTAACTATGTGCCATTGTTTAGTGTGTGTGTGTATGTACATTTAAGTATAGAAATGGAATGTAATCTTGCAGCTTTCCAAAATAAGACTCAGCTTGTGTTTGGTTTCCCATATAGCTAATTTATGAATATGCCTGGGAAAGTAGATGGCTGGCAAAGGGGATTTAAGTTGGGTGCAGCTTGGCATTTTAGCTAGGCGACCTTGACGGCTGGATGAAGGTGAGGAAGAAAAGCCTGCCTTCAGCTGTGCGTTCCTACCATTACTCATCTACTCTAGCAACAAAGTAGAGGAAGATGAGGTGCTCTGATTTTTGAAGGTTCATCTTTCTGGTGGTTTAGCTCCGTGACTTGGCTCGCTGCACCTTGGGTGAACTCGTGCAGGGGAGTTGGAAGAGAGGCTGCAGCCCACAGAAATACTGTGCTGTTGGGTTAGTCTGGCTGCCATGTAAGATGTCACCTGTATTGGGAAAGAGCTATTTGTGTTTTAAGTTCATGGCCAGGTTAATTTGATATGCCCTGGCCTGGCTGTGGGTTTGCAAAGCTCAGACTTCAGAGGGTGGTGTGTGTACTTCAGTATGTTCTGTATGAGAACAGAAAGGAAGACAAGGAAAATTCTGTGGTGGGGTGGGGGTGTCCTGCTTGCATCGAAGCATATTTGTTGAGAAAACATTGCTGAATTTTTAAAGAATAAGAGACAAGGGAAGGGTAACCTAAATGAATAGTAGCTTAAAAAGTGTGACTGTAAAACATTAAGTCCTTTCTTGCAGAGGAAACACAAAGTTTGTTTAAATCAAGTGTGCTCTGGTTCTGGGTGTGACTGCTGGCTCAGTTTATTAACTTAGTTTGGATTAAGTTCTGGTCAGCTGTGCATTAATCCATAGATCAATTTGAATCAAATTGATTGTGACTAAACATTTCAAAAGGAGAAATGCATCTAATTTTAGAAGATGGTGACATCAAGTTGTTTTTTTCTTTGCAGGTTGTCTTGGAGTGGAGTAGAGACCAGTATCATGTTATGTTTGATTCATACAGAGACAATGTTGCTGGCAAATCATTTCAGAATCGGTGAGCTTTACTTGCAGTTGACAGTATTGCGCATTTTACTGTTCGATGAACTTTCAAATATTTAAATAAAATACTCTGGATGAAGTAGCATACTATTGAGTAGGACCTTATTGTATGGGCTCTAAATCTGCAGCAAATTTTAATCTTAGTGGTTTTAAAATTGTGAGTTAGTGCTTAATATCCCAGGTTGGAAGATGTTTGGGATTTGGAAGCTCTAGTCATGTAACAGGGTTTACATTTTAAATGCATTTAATTCATTCAGTCTCCAATGGAACAACAAAGGGAGTACAAAACATACTTTCCATATTGAGATAGGAAAATGTAAGTACTGTTCCTGTGCACTTAAAATTCTACCTTTCAGTTTTTGAGAAGTTATTTTTCATGTACCTTACATTTTCTGTGACACCTCATGAAGGACGTTATTTAGTAGAGAAGTCACAAAGCTAATAAGAAGCAGCTTTTTAAAGCTTAGTACATGGGAGAAGTCACAGCAAGTTGGAAACCAAGTCATATGGGTCATTTGTTTCAGTTGCGTTAACTGCTGCATGACTTCTTGTGGTTTCATCCTTCGTGTCTGAATAGTTATGGGGTCTGTTGCTCAGGAAGTCAGTGGGCTGTGAATTGGTAGGTGGAAGAAGCTACTAAGGAGAGATCATCTGACTCTTAGTGTTGATACACTCGACTGGAAAAAAAAACAACCCTGAAAGCAGATGCTTAATCTGGCCTTTGGTTTGTTGAATCACGGGACAGCAGAAATTATCAGATCAGTTTGTCACGCTTTAGCTGGTGCGAGAAAACTCTGTAAAAGTACATTGCATGGTATCAGTGAATCCTATGTGCTTTTATAGTCTCATCTCTTACTCCCCTGTTTTCCAGGGGATGACAGATGAAAGCAGAGTGATACAGCTCATATGGATAATTAGCATAATGTTTACACATTTCTGCAATGCTGAAGTGAAAGCATGGTAGTTTGTTCCTGTCAGCACTCACATGCCACATATGTGATAATTTGTGATTAAAAAAAGTCATTTGTGATAATTAAGTACAGTGCTTTTATAAAATGGTCAAGTTTGTCCAAAACAAAATCACAAATCTTACTGTTGTGATGTAGGTATAGTCAGTTCCCATTTCTGCATGGTGTTTTCTTACTTCATTTTGGCTGTGTAAAGCAATCCCTAGCTAGTGTTGATTTCTCTGAATTATAAGCAAAAAAACCAGTGCCTGGGGAGGAACTACTGGCTGCCTGAGCAAAAGCTTAAGGTTTCCATGATGGGTGCTTAAGTTATTCTAGTTCACCCATATGCCTTTAATATTCTTACGTAAGGCCTGACAGGAAGGTCTGTTGTGATATTGGTGTGCAGATACCAACTTCCCATAAAAATTCATACTAACAAAAAGTCTTTGTGGAGACATACTTTCAGGCATCCGTTAACTTTTAGAGGTCCCTTGTCAGGGGTTCAGTTTGGTTTTATTATCAAATTTCACAAATGCACTAATGGACTCCTTCTTGCAGTATGCACTGTATTAGTGGTGGTTTGGTGGAGTTTTTAAGGCTGATAATCAATGCAACATGTAGGGTTTCACATGGATTTTACATAAACTGAGAATTGTGAACTTGTAGTCTTGATCTTAGCTTATCCATTAATTTTAATGAGTTCTTATTTTAATGTTAGAGAAAAATATTCAGCATTGGAGAACAGGAGCTTGTTGGTTTGGAAATTAAGCCGATCCCTGCTTAGTGGAAGGTAAAAGCTGCATGGCCTTTGACAAATATTGATGGTCCTTCAACTGAATTAAAAGTAGTGTTATCTTCTAGGAGCTTTGCAGGAAAACATCTCTGTTCTTGTCAAACAATTCTGTTATCAACTTCCATAAAGAAAATCTCAGTGTAAAATGTAAACAAATTTCTGCATGTGGGCAAGGTCCTTATGAATATAAACTCAAAAAGCTATTCTTCCTGAATAACATAAAAACAGTGATGTTGCTAGCATCATCAGTTACACCTATTGAACACTGTTCTCTGCCAGACGAAGGCTTCTTGTTTTACCTTGAAGATAGAATTTGCTTTTCCCTCCTGTTGCATGTCCTTTGACATCCCAGCTGTTGCAGTTTCTAGGTAATCACATTAGCTGCTAAACTTCCTACTTATATTGCCCAGGCTCTTACGCAGCTTGAGGCAGTGGACTAGAAATTCCAGGGTTTTTTCCCAAGCCACCTCATCCAAACCCATTTTTGAAGACTTAGTTGTGGTATGAAAATAAAAGGGAGAGAAGGAAACTAAGTAATGGAGTTGCATGCATGAGAGTCTTGGACAAGAACTCTTATTTCTCTCCACAAGCAAATTTGGATTTTGACAGACACTGAAGGGTAATTTTGCTATTCCAGGATATGGCCAAATCATACTTAAAATGCCAAAATACGTATGGAAACAAAACATGGAGGAACAATCCTCAGCTTTTAAAATGTACAGACTGATTTCAGCATGGTACAGCAAGTGA
Source organism: Phaethon lepturus (assembly GCF_000687285.1). Lineage (NCBI taxonomy): Eukaryota > Metazoa > Chordata > Aves > Phaethontiformes > Phaethontidae > Phaethon > Phaethon lepturus. The sequence goes on from NW_010564040.1 coordinate 7,288, forward strand.
GAGCCATCGGTGGTTGGGGAGCCATTAATTGTTGAGTAGAGTGAGGCTGGAGGGAGGAAGAGACGCACAAATTAGGGAGCCAAGAGGTACTGGAGCAGGAATAGCAATGGAACGGTTGAGCTGCCGTTGGTGGGCACTTACAGACATGTAGCAGACAGGAGGGCTGTGAGGTTTACAGTGGGGAGCTTAAGGGCATAGTAGACTCACCCTCATTCATGAAGAGGCTCAGCAAGGTTGGAGGTCACCGTATGGTAGGTGGGGAGAGATCCAGAGGCTGCTGTACTCCTTGAGCAACTTGTGGACCCTGGGACAGCGAGGCTTTGTCTTCTAGCTGCCATCTGGGCTGTGAGCATGGCTCTCCTATGTAAACAAACGTCACTGGTACGGAAAATGCTTCCTGCAGGTGCATAGGACAGGTCTCCTGTCCTGTCTGGGAGAGCTGGTGGCTCTGGCTTTGTATTTAAGCGGGATCATATTGATGTTTTTAGGTATGTTTTCGGATGGGGAAAATGTAAAGGAGTATTTAAAACAAGCCTTAATTGTCTGGGAGTCTCCAAGGAAGTTTCCAAAGTCCGTGTTTGCTGGTACTGAAATCAGTAGCAAATAGGAAAATCGATGATTTTCTGTAGAAAGGTGTTACATAATTACCATTTAGGCAGCTCATCTTGGGCTTAATCGGTTTGCCAAACTGGTATTTGTGATGAGAACCCAACGCATAAATCCGCATGAAGAAGAAACACAGCTACAGAAGGAGAAAGGTGTTGGTCTTTTCTGATCTTGAACAATTTGCAAAAGACTCTAGGTATTAAAAATAGCATTTGAGAAGGATAATGTGGAAGTGGCTCTCCTGTTCCTTTTTAATTTTAAAGCAAAATGCCACTACATGCTTTGCAACTTAGTACTTCTTACGAAACCATGAAACCAACCAGAAAGCTTTGGCAAAGACAAGAAAGATGAAATCTTAACAGTGGTACTCATCCTAATTGGGAGCAACGAATTAATTTGGAATAGTTTTGTGATATAGTTTTTTAATTATTATGTTTGATAACCACTACTTTCTGAAACAATGTATACTGTAAAAATGCATTAAGAAAATTTATCCAAGTACTTGGATAAATTTTAAGCAATTAGACTCGTGAATCTGCAAACAGTTGAGTTTAATAGCCTTTTTTTAACTGGTCTCGGTTGCCACTGGTAATGAAGAATGATCTTGCCATGCCAGGGTTAATTCAGAATTGACATACCTGCATCTGACCAAAAATGCCTTTCCTCTGAGGAGTTTATTAGCATTTGGTTGTATGTGACATGATTTCAATGCTAAAAATTAAGTGTAGCAAATTATGTAGTTATATGTGCTATTGCGTAGAAACATGCCTTTAGCAAATGATAAATCGGAGAGAGGCTTCACAGAAGTCAAAATTGCCTCATACCCTGGAAAGAGTTGGAGTTGAGGCTTTTTTTTTTTTTGCCATTTTATGTTCTTCAATGAAGCCTGGGTAAATAAACTCTGCACTTTGCCCAGAAGGCTGAGGGTTGGGCATTTTTAAAGTCAACTGACTTAAGTCGGGTCCTTCTACCTAAAACACTCTTGTCCTAGCTGTAGCATTCAAGTCAATCCAATAGTTTAACTGATTACAACAACTTTAGAGAAGCTGAAAGAGCTCCTGCCATTGAATTTCTGCTCCTGTGGAGGCCTTTTTAGTTCAAAACTTGCCTTTAGTTGCACCTGTTAATGAACCAGAAGCTAGTGTCATCTCCTGAGAAGGAGGTGAAATAACTTCTAAGAAGGGTAGTTCTATTCAGCAAGTTGCCCTTTTTGCCAGTGGGGAGGGCAGCCTCCTGCAGTGTTGCGTGTCAGAGGTGAGAGACTTTCTGGGTGGTGCTGCCGGCGAAGGCAGCGCTGCTGCTTAGATGTTCAAACTGACCCACTGTTGTCCTCGAGTGTCGTAGCTCAGCTAGGAGCAGTGATGAATTGACTACAAAATGTTCCTGTGTATTGTGCTGTCACAAGCTACTGGCTGCCCTTTTAACAAATTTTGTTCTTCAGTTACTGAATCTCGGCCTGTAGAAAATGAAGCTGGGTGGACGTTGTCCGCACGTTATACCGTGCAAGGGACGGTGGAGGAGATTCTCGCTTTTAGAATGCTTTTTGAAGGGTGCAGTGGGTGGGGAGGGAACATCTTTCCTTGGAAACCTCATTGTGTGTCCTCATGGATCTTAGCAGTAGGGAGGTGCGCAATGTTTGCTGGGCCATCTGCAGTTTAGGAAGGTATTGAATAGCTTGACAGTGGAACTTTTGAAAATAATAGTTGGGGCATCCTCCTGCTCTCTGGGACTAAGAAGTTCACCTATGGCAGCAGCCTACAGTACCTGCTGAAACAAAACTGTGGGCCTCGGAGGAGTTTGTCCTAAACAAATAGGGGTTTGGGTACCTTCTTTCTTTCTTTTCTGCTGCCTTAGGAAAGGAAAAAAAAAAATCCCTGTGCTAGGAAATCTGTAACTTTCCAGAAACAGATCCAGGATACTAAATTGTGTCAAGAATGAATTTGACTGCTGTGTCTAGAGTCTGAATTCATGTACCCTACCTAGGTTGTTGGTTTATGAAATGCCCTGTTATTAATATCTAAGAGAGATTCCTAGGATAGAGACCTGGTCCTGCTGAGGTCTTATTGGCTCTGCACAATTAAATAACAGCAAGTATGATTTCTGTCTTTAAACTTCATGCTGTCGTGTCTAATGTAGTTGGTGAACTAAGGATGTGCCTGGATGCTGGTACCGATTTGTGAAATATTTTATGGGTTTGAAGGAGTTGGGTTCTAGGTTAATGTTAGTGAAATTCAGAGCATAAAGTTTAAATTTCATTTAGTTACTGAACTGTTATGGCTACTTTATGTCTTTTTTGTTTTATGTCTGTGCTGTTTTGTCAAAGGCTTGTGTATAATTAAGAGATTATATATATAGCTAAAGAGAAGCTTTTTGCTTTGTCTTGTTTGCAGCCCAGACACCAAGTATTTCTGTTGTTAGACAAAAATTGCTATCATAGGTTCTGCAAACACTTGTAATGTAATATTAAACAACTCATGTAGCTTTCATTTGAATTATGTAGGCTTTGTTTACCCATGCCAATTGATGTGGTATACACCTGGGTGAATGGCACAGATGTTGAACTGATCAAAGAATTGCAACAGGTCAGAGAACAGATGGAGGAAGAACAGAAAATAATGAGGTAATTTATGTATTTTTCCCCTTTAACCAACAACAGCAATCTAATGCAGTGCTAGCCCTCTTTTTTCCCCCCCCCCATTACTCAACATGAAAATTCAAAGCGCGTTTTCTCACTTCTTCATTTGATTATTCTCAAAACCTTGTTTCAGTTCTACATTCAGCTGTGAAGTACTATCTAATCAGAAAACTGTTTAAGATACAGAACATAATAATTAAAGTAATTAAGGCTCTTCTGTCTTGAATTTGTAAAATGCCATGCAGAAAACTGTGCTTTGTGTATGTCATTTTGTATTGATTTCTATAATTGTTTGTAAATAATAATAATACCGTATCTCAAATGTATAACCTGTCTTCATCCCCTTTTTCCTCCTCATCCCCACCCTTGGTATTTCTTTCTATAAATGGCGTAATAAAATCTTAAGCATATGCTTTTTAAAGGCTTCTTTTTAAAGTTAGATTTGTGTTTCCCAAACACTGAAATGGAGAAAGAGGAAAACAATTTATTCATGTTATAAAGGTATGCGTCGCCTTTCTAACTAAGGAGGGAAGGACTTGTATTACTGCATTTGGTGTCACAGATTGTGCTATACTGTTCTGCAAAATTACTGATCTCAGGCTTCAAACACAGGCTGCTGCACATACCTTGGATTGTGTCTTGTAACCATTGATTTAGTTTGTAATAAGCAACTCTGTGGTCATATAGTCTGTTTTGGCCAGAAAATATGCTAAATGGAAGAAGAGGTTGTAACAGTTTAATTCAGAATAAACTGAAATCTACAAGTGAGCATATTAATCTGATTTTTCACATGTTACGACTTGGAATTTAGGTACCACTGACAATGTGATCACAAGTGAAATTCTGGATCTGTTTTGCTAGCTAAACAATGAAAGTGTGTTTAAACATCTTAAACGTAGATATTGTGTCTGCTCTGAAAAGCTTTCAAATTTATACTAATCTTTTCGTAGCAGTTTGTATAGCAAATGTTAGTGGTTTTAGCTTTGTCATCACTCGTGCTGTGATTCCTATTTTTTACAAAAGGAAAAACACATTGTTTTCTTCCATAACACTGATTTGGAAAGTTGATATCAACCTTATGAGTAAGACACATGTCCATTCTACATTCATTATCTACAGGGACACCTGGCTTTCTCCCTTGTAGATGACTTTTTTTCATGTACTTTGAAATCAGTTAGCACTGTTACAAAAAGAGTTGTTTCGTGGGATCAGGATAACTGCAGAAGACAAAGGCAAGGATGCTATACATCTCTGCTAATGAGTGTGTATTTTGTATTGCATAGCAAAACTTAGTAACTTGTTGGTATGCCTGAACTGAGCTAGTCATGGCCCAGGTGCTTTATTCTTTGGTGGGAGAGAGTAGCTTGATGGATGGTGGTTCTCTTTCTGTTGCTGTGTGTAGAAGGGTGCCTTTCTGATATTATTGTAATTGTTATTTAGCATCACTGCACTACCTTTACATTAATCCTCATTAGCTTCTACATGCACATGGCTAATGCATGATGGACGCTATCAGAGTATGTATCTTAGGCAAAACAATCAAGTCAGCCTGGTTTCAGATCACTTTGTCCTGGTTTCTTACCAGTGTTTTTCATATTAACATCAGTTTCATTAAGTAATCTAATAATAACCCATGAAAATCACGTTAGCAGAGAGTCCTGCTGCCACAGCTGTCAGCACAACCAAGAATTTTTGAGCTGCGCTGCATGAGGGTGAGCAGTGAGGGGCACATGTGTCAGCCTGTGCTTGCCTTGGCAAGGCCAATGGAAAGCCCTTGGCAGTTTTATAACTGGGTTATCGGTGCTTTCACGTGTCCCTGGCTCAATTAACAATCTGAAATTAGACTAAATTCCTTATTGTCAACTCAGTGTTATTTAATGTAGTTGTTTTAATTTTGTAATAGGGAAATCCTTGGAAAGAATGCAACAGAACCAACAAAGAAGAGGTGAGACACTGGTTTTTGGCATAAATTGGAGTGAACGATATCCTATTAATTGTTAGTTGAAAGTAGATGCTGGCGGGGGAGGTAGTTTGGTTTTCGGTAGCCTGTGCATGCTTTCCTTCTATGTCACTTCAAGAGAAGTGGACAGCATGATAATATACGTGTTGAATAAAAGTAATGCTATTGTGATGTATATGAATGAGCTTCTTGGAATGTAACAATTTCAGAAGTTCAGAAACCACATCCTTGCCACTGGTAAGGCATAGCTCTTACTCAGAGTGTGGATTTTTAATCCATATGTACCTGTAACTTTATAGTTGAAAAGCATGAAAATTTTTTCAATGTTGTTTTCACTTGCCGTTTGCATACATGGCACTGCAAGTAATTGTCTGTGGAAGGTCCAAACCTCTTGTGCCTCTGCTGCCAGGAAGTGACAGGGCCTGCTCTGTCCCCTTCTGCATTTAGCTTGGTCGTTCTGCTGTTTAGAGATTTTTATAAAGCCGCCTCTGTGGGCAAACTTTGAAATCTTGGAAACTTTTGAAAAAAAAACAGTTATAGGAATGAACTAAACTGTAACAGTCAGATATTTGCCTTCTGAAGCAAAATAAGCATGCTCTTATTAATTTCCCTCTACCCCAGCAGATGTTAGAAATAGTTGATCAGATTTTACAAATACAGCTCTCATTCCATCTAACATTGATTTTTGTCTTACATTGTGTACTAGCGTTAAATACGCCTTTGGTATTTTGCTGTAGTGAGAAGCAACTGGAGTGTTTGCTGACACACTGCATCAAAGTGCCAATGCTTGTCCTGGATCCAGCACTGCCTACCAACGTCACACTGAAAGACCTGCTGTCCATTCATCCTGCTCTACAAGTTGCTAACAATATGTTCTTTGTAGCAAAACCAAAAAATCCTTCTACCAACGTGACAGTAATTGTTTTTGATAGCCCTAAGGATGGTAAGAACTTATTTGTCAGATTCCAGCCAGTTTTCTAGAGGAAGGTTTTTAGTAAGCTGCTGTGAATTAGTTTGGGTTTTTTTCCCCTCCAATACTGACTGCCACTAATTTTCTGTTTGACTTTAGGAAGTCATTCAGTGCCTCTTGCCCTCAGTCTGTTCCTCTAAATGATGACATTTAATGATACTGTTTGCTTACCTCCCAGACAACTGATTACAGATGATTAGCGTTACATGCTTTAAAAGACTATTGTAAAACAGGTTTGGTATCTGAATGTTGCACTGATAGTCTCAGAAGACTGATGTTTAGACTGAGGAAGATTAGCTTTAGAAATCCCCTTTTAATTGCCGTGAAGTCTAGTTTTGAATATTGTGCAATAAGTTCTGCCCTTGCTCAAAGGATTGTGTACCTTAAAACAAAATTATCCATGTGTTCAGCGTATATAAGTAGGATCTTGGAGCAGGTATTGGCTTCTTATTTTGCTTAATATGTAGTGCCTGACCACCAGTAGCCCAGCCACTGGTGTTTATTTTACCACCAAGAATTATTTACCAGTTATAAAGTCAACTCTTCACATCAAAATATCCAAATCCTTTTAATTGGCAAAAGTATATCTTACTTACTAGAATATACAAAATAAGTGACTATCAGTTTTTGATTTGCAATGCATTTTATTTATTCTAGTTGAAGCTGCCCATTCTGGAATGTTAAAGGACAACAGCAAACAGATAGTATGGAGGGGTTATTTGGTATGTACTTTTAGTATCTGTTGATTTGCTTTTGTATATGTTAAACTTCTAGTACGTTTTTAGAAAGTGTTTCTATGCTATTCTGTCCATATGTCACATGTAGTAAGAAATGAAAGCTTTTAAAATAACCCTTATTCCAATTTGAAGTTTGTGTTAAGTGGCAAAATATACACTATTAAATCTGTCACCTGATGAAGGATTGACAGGTAAATGTGAATTAATCTAAGTTTTAAAAAGTCTTTATACCCTGTTTTCTTCTTTTAGACTACAGACAAAGAGGTTCCAGGTCTAGTATTAATGCAAGACTTGGCCTTCCTTAGTGGATTTCCAGCTACATTCAAAGAGACAAATCAGCTGAGAACAAAACTACCGGAGAGCCTGGCCTCTAAAGTAAAACTGGTAAGGGTCTGGAGGAAAGAATAACTTAGTTGTATTGGTTTTTTGGAATGGTTCACATATCGGATCTCGCCCACCTAGGAGACTTAAGGATGATTCCGATAGTAATGTTTTTCTGTGTGACTCTTGTTTTCTTGAGTTCTGAAGAGTAGTAAATAGTGACTCAAATAGTTGCCTTCAAAAGACCAATTGTCCATTCTGTGACTGCAGGTTATTAGGCATTAGATTTGCTAGCCTGCAACTGATGAAAAAGTACCAGCCTTATCAGTTTCTCTCAGCCGTTTGCTGTAGGCTGTTGTCTTGCTCAAATGTACTATAACACTGGCCTAAAGAATTTTGTTTATGTAGCTTCTGAGCTTTTTTTCTTCCCTCTTTGCTTTTAGTAGAATTATCTTAATAGTAACAGCACTGGATTGTTTCACAGCTGAATCCTGTATTTCTCTCTGCAAAGTACTCTGTATGGTCTTGAGCAAGTTGCACTTCAGCTTACCTACCTGCAAAGCAACAGTAGATTACAACTTGCATGACTGTGCCATCTGTAAACATTTCATGCCTTCTATTCTCCCCTGCCATTTGAACACCTTTTCCAGTTTCAGCTAGGTTTAACAGATAGGTAAAAGTTTCAAAAGTCTGTAAAAATCATTGGCTTACTTATTGGAGAGAGATGTGATTGGTGGTGTGAAAGGGGCTGAGGCCAGGGAGTTTGTGGAGGAGAGGGAGTTAGCAGGGATAAAGGGATGTCAGTCCATAGGTAATCTGTCTTTGTTAGTCTGATGCCCACCTGTAGAATGTGCTGATTGACTTTACGGCTTGTTCTTCATGAGCATCACTTTTTTCCTGCCTTAATTTGGCAGGCTGGGTTAATGAATCATGTATTCTACTATTGCAGAAACAATATTGTGTAACTCCTTTCATAGACTGGTCACACTCCAACTTAATGCAAGCTGAAGTTCGTCTTTCTTGTCTGGGCTTGTGTTAGCAGGCTGTCTTAGAGTCTTACTAGTGGTAGAAACCTCCTGAAGTAAACACCTCTATTTCTACACACTCTTAAAAAGCTTAATAGAGAGAGCTCTTAAATAGTTATTTAAGCTTAAATAGCTCTCTTCTTTTGCCTTTGTTTATATCTCTAGTGTCTTCATAGGGAGTGGCTATGGCTTTTCCTAGTTTTTGTTCTACTAAGTTAATCAGGTAGTGCTCATCCACAGCACTGGCTTTCCATTCCTCTCATCCTTCTGACAGCGCTTTCCTGACACTTCTATTGTGGATTTGTCTGCCTTCAACACGACTGACTGGAATTTTGTGCAGCATTTTAAATGAGGCATCACCAGAACTTCTTACACAGTGAAAAATACATAGTATGTAGCTAACCCAAAGCTGGCAGAGGCTTGCTGTGTGCTAGATTGTACTATATATTGGTGCTAGGCATAAAAATTGTCTCTTGCTATTGTGAGTCTCTTGCTAGTTTGGGTGAGTGATGGCAGATGTGCTTTGGTGTGGCCAAGGCATCTTCCTTCTTTCTTAGTGGCACATTGGTGGGTATTCATATGTTCAATCTGCTAGTCTCTGCTTGTTTTATATGCTGTGGGTATTTTTTAACCATTTTAAAGAAGTGGTATTTACTGCAGAGAAATGAAATTGTTCTCTAACAGGAGATGGTACTTCAGTTTTGCTGTCTGAGATGCTAGGTTCTTCAAGTTTGCATGAGGAACTTTGTTAGTTGAATGTTTCCTGACTTTGAGCCATCTGAAGAATATTCTTTGAGTGCAGATTCATCCATTTGGGTTTGGAGCCTTTTTTAGTTCGTCACCATAGCTTAAGTTACAGGTTCCTGCTAATTCTAACACATTTAACTTAATGGAGCTGAAGAGCTGAGGATACCTTTGACTTTAGTTACCAGCTCTTTTAATTTGTTAAACTTGCCCTTTAGCATTCAAGAAACTTAGTGACAAGGTGTTCCTTAAATTTTTTTTTCTGTTTCAATTTAAAATGAATTAGCTTATGTTTTCCTGACATAGGGTTATTTTCTAGCAGCAGCTCTTCTGTAACGTTCTCATTAATTACCAAATTGGTATCTGAAATAATATTGCCTCTATCAGTTCAGAGATTATTTGGTGGAAAACTGTCTGCTTCCACTGCTGTGAATAAATTGGAGGACCATTGTAGGCAATGTTTCTTCTCTGGTTGAACATCATAGATATAAGCTCTCATAGTAACATAGTTCTCAGGAATGTTCCCCCCTCAAACAATATTTGGAATTTAATTCTTTGTCCCTTAGCTAATGTTGCTTTATGCTCTTTTTCCAAAATAATCGATTGACTTAAATCAGTTCTTTTATCCATGGTACACTGCTTTTTTTTTTTTTTTTTTTGAGTTCTGGTGCCCTGTATTGTTAACACTTGGTGTTCCTTTGTCAGAGTAACTTTTATGTGTCTTTCTTGGACCCCTCAGTATCTTTCTGTCCTTGACGTTCTACCACCTCTCTTCTTCCCTCTGATGTCTGGTGTCATGGCTTGTACTAATATTTTTGCTGCTAAAACATACTACTTTTAGCATAAGAATACCTGTTGTTGTGGAGGGGTTTCTAGTTTGGTTTTTTTCTTGTTCCCTAGCTCTCCCCAGGTACTTTCTAACTTCATTAGTTGTAGTTATTTCTCCAATTGCGTTACCTAACTAGTGTTCAAGTCAGTGTTGATGCTTTTTCTCTTTAATACTCATGTATGGATTTCTGCTTCCAGCACCGAGAAGTTCATAATTCTCTCCAGGATTTCTGCTGTAAATCTGTCAAGCACAGACCTTATTCATAGACTAGCCTGTGTCTTTTATATTATAATAGAGACATTCTGTCTTTCACAGACACCTTGGAGAATGAAAACCCCAGATTTCTCCTAATTACTTTTGAGCCATCTGCTGGTTTTTTTTATTATCTTGTGGTTTTAAGACTTGTGGAGTGATTCTGCCTGGACCTTAATTTTTTGATTGTAGTCATTTTTTCCCCGTTTCATCAGATGATCCCTTTCATCATCTTTTCTCCATTCCAGTAGGATCTCCTAGCAGTATTAGTCCAACAGAAAACACAATGGATGGATTCCTTCTGTGTTTCAGTTCTGCTTCTCATGTCCAAGCAGCTGGCTAATCTGTTGTCTGTATCCAAGCTAATCACTAGCTTAACTCTAGCAAATCTTAAAAATGCGATAGTTTCTCAGTGTTTTTGCATTGCTGTCTAGACATAAAGGCTGCATGTCTGTGGTGTCTTAGATATGTCTCCCATCTCCTTGTCTGTTTTTATGGAAGCAACATCCCATGGCTATTATCTTTCTACATGATTTTTCCCTAGCCCGTCCTGGCTGTGTTTTTCTCCTTGTTACCAGTCATGTGTCATCCACTTGATCACAAATCTTTCTGTTTGTGCTGGTTCTCTTTTCTTTGGTGTGTTCTTATCTTTGTGTAAACACTACAATTGTGATCAGCTCATTATCTGTTCCTAAGAGCTCCTCTTCTGCAATTTGGTTAGGCATATCTCTTTGTGAACACAATTTTTCTTAGGTATCTGCAGCATTCTGCAGTTTCTCCACCCAGTCATCATTGCTGTCTGTGTTTCTTTTCCTGGTGGTGGATGCTTTAGAACAACTAAAGTGTCATCATTCTACACTATGTAGTCATATCAGCGAATTCTTCTCCAAACAATTCTCTAGTCTTGGTAGCAGCAATTTATTTGTTATACCTACAATGGAATATATGTATATAAATGTAAGAAACATTATATTTGCAAGGATAAAATTTTTTAATATATCAAGTGTGGATGAGATTGTTTCTATAGAAGCCATTCCTAAGATCCTAGCTCAGAATCAGTTCTTTATTCAGTGGATGTTGTAGGTAAGCAGTTACGGTAAACATAACCAAGTGTGTTTTTCTCCTTACCAAAGAGAGAGATGCTAGGTTAATGTTACAGTTAAGTAGAAGAAAGGTTGGTTGTCTACAGTTTCCACTGAAATTTGCAGCAATTCCTCTGCTGTTATCACTTCTGGAATCTAAAGTCTGTGAAGTGGTGTGAGATGCCCAGCAGAGAGGAAGAAAGTTGCACCTGAGTTTAGGCTAGACTTGTGTCTCATAGCTGCCTCCTGATGCTCAATGGGTTTCTCCGTGCCCTAAGTGGCTGTTTCTTAGTGCAATGCTGGAAGTAAAGAAATGGTAATAAAAAATTTCAACAATGCCGCTATTAGAAGCAAAGAGAGGTGAGAAAGGGAGGAGCTGTTGGTGCATTTGTGTTGAATGTTGATAATGCTGCTTTAATTGGATTGCCTTAGTTTGTTTGATTGAAATCACTTCTCAATCCAAAAAGGGCCAAAAATTGCTCAGACATCTATGCCACATGTTTCTTGTTCCAAACATCTAAAAACCTCTGAAAAAAGCAGCTGAGCTCAACTAGAGGGGATTAAATTGTGAAGATTTAATATATAATGAATTAATTTCCAAGGTGAATTCTGTATGTTTAATGGTCTACTGAATTTTTGTACTTACGGCCTGCACTGTAATGTAATGATATGGAAGTTTATTTCCAGAGGAAAGGAAGACAGCAGTGTGACTGCCTAACATGTTTGTTGTTCTACCTTGCATGTCTTATGACAGGTGTGATTGACAATTATATTTGGCTGCTTATATTTATATTTCCCATGCTTTCTTAACGGTGCACTAGTAAGCCACTAGATGGAGGTGTTACTCTGGTTGTGCCGCTTCTGCTGCTAAGCTATATTTCTTTAAAGGCTGTAAAGATGTTATGTTGTACCTATACATGAAGAAGAGCAACTGAAAAAGCTTTTTTTCACTTTTCCTTCCTTACCTACATATCTAGAGAAAACTATTATTGTTCAGCCTAAAAGAGATGCTTGTGACTTAAAAACTAGGTAGTGTTGTAAAGACTGACAAGGGAAGGATTGAAAGAGCAAGGCGATTTGATTTGTTTGATTTTTTTGGGGGGGTTTTTTGAGTCTATCATGCTAACACTTTGTCACTGAAATAGTATACAGTAGTGAAAATTTTTGGAGAAAGATTACTTTCCTTCAAGATGTAATGTCCTGCTTGCTTCATGGAAAACTGTAAGCTTGCAGATCTCCTTCCTTTGCAAAATACTGTTTTCTCTTTGATCTGCATGCATGCGTAGACACGTATGTGGACAAGTTATGTTGGAAACTAAGGACTGTAATGTGACTTAATGACCTTGTCTTACCAATGGAAGAAAATCCACATAGGAAGTTGCAGGCACAGTGATGATGCTGGGTGTTTGCTGTCCTCGCTGCCTTGGGGGAGAGGGATCTGGGATTCTTACTGCTGCTTTTGTTAGTGTTGATGGAGCAGACAGGTGGCTTCAGGAGTTGGTGTTATGTTCACACAGATGTAATAGGTAAGCTTTGTAGGAAAAAAAAAAGGCATTGAATTGGCTTTGACTCTGGGATGACCTTCCTACTATGTTAGCTTATAAAGGGAACTTGATGAATTTGTAAAGGCAACAATATTTCGTATTTGTAAAGCTTCTTGTAACTCTTTAACAACACAACACATGGCCCCTTCCCCCTTCTCTTGCTATGTGGGTGTATGAGTTTTCCCAATATCCATACTGGAGTGTGAGAAAAGGAGCCTCTCATTTCCTTAACAAGCTTTAGTCATTAAGAAGATAAAGCGTAATAATTTAAAGACTGATTAAGGGTCCGAGTCCCACCTCAGAAAAAAATCTGCTCTTACCTTGAGAACATGGAAATTGAAATGTTTACTTCTGCATGGGGTGCCTTAGCCCACCTGGCCTGTAAGCAGTGCCAAACATGCTGGCTCCAAAGGGGAACCTGCCTTTAAAGTTACCTGGTGGAGAGAACGCAGTCTTCGTGTCTCATTTTCAAGTGCATGATGTAAGTGTGCACGGGTGGCAGTCTGGGCATGTACCTTCATGGTGTCTTTTCAGCCTGCTTGTGTTAGGAGAGGAGGCTTGCCTGATCACGCTGACTCTGTGCGTCTAGCTGCTTGTTTTTCTGTTCTATTTTCACGATATCTTTGGACTGGCTGACCTGTTTTGTCAGGATGAAGATGTTCTCTAGAAGATAATATTTCAAGGGAATGGGCAATGGCATGTGTCCCCACTGAGAGGAGGTTAATACCTGTGAGACATTAGAAAAATCTGCCAGGAGAGAATTCCATTTTGAATATACCAGTGACAAAATACTTGGAGCAGAACTTGCAATTTATTAGAGTCTAGTTAGTTATGTCACCAGATAACATCTTTGAAATCTAACTTTATTGATAACTCTGCTTATGAAAAGACTTGTTTCTTAAAAAAAGGTATTGGTGGAAAAAACATTGATGTCAAAAATAATCTGTTCAGTGCAGGGGTTATCTTAGCTCCAGTGCTGAGCGATGGAGCACATTTTTCCACTACTACTTTTTTGTGCTTGTACTGTTACATATTTGAAAAGCTAGAGCATATACGCTGTGTTAGTGGGGGGAAGGGGGAAAGCGTTTGTAATAAATCTAGCTAGGAATCTGTAGTACAGTTACCTGTTTCGCTGAGTTTGGTGGAAGCATGTTAAAGAGTAAGTAAATGCTCTTAAATACTTTCAAAGCTCTAGAATGGTAATATTTTTGGTTTGCTATACATACGTTTTAAATGACAGATTCTAAGGGACTGTGTGACACTGTTGTATTCTTAAATAAAGCACATACCCACTGATGGCAGCTTTGCAATCCGTAGCATTTCGATATCGATATTTTTGGAGGTAGCTAGCTGCAGTCCGTAACTATACCTCAGCCATTTAGCTACTGAAGCCATCCTTTCCACCCGTAGGTTCAGATGATTCCCTGGAAGGTCTGAGATTTATCAGATTTTTCTAATGGCAGGCCTCATAAGTCAGATTGAAAGATCTCAAATAGCATATGAGTCAAAGCATCAACAGCTTTAAAATGTCACAAGTGAGACAGCTGGTCTTGGTAAGGGAAGGGTGCTAACTCTGGGACAAGTGTTGTTTTAAAATGAGCAGAAAGGGTCAGGTTTAATAAAAAATAAAGAAAAAAATCACTTCAGTTTATTTTATAACACCCTCGTGGTTTTGCTGTTTTCGAATAAGAAAATTTTGTTATGTTATCAATTGCTGTTACAGGTTTTATGCAACTGAAAATCTGGTAGATGTGCTTATTTGTCTTATGTTGCCTGAAGGAACAAAAACTAAGCATAGCATCTAATAAATGTTGTTAATGATTAACTGCATTTATTCTCAATCCGACTGTTGAATGCATGCACTTGGAGAATCAAAGTGGAGTTCTGCTTTTAGCTTGTGTTTGTCTGCTCATGCTACTTCATATGGTAAACCCAACATTTTGGTGGGTTATGCTATATTTCTAGTGAAATGTTTTGGTGGTTTGTAATCTGTAAGCTATACTAGCTGTTAGAGAGGGCATGTAGTGCAAGCCTCTTCTTAATCTTTGCATTATGAAATCTGATATACAGACTTAGTAGCGGCAACAGATAAAAACAGCAAACAGATCAAACAGTCCCCAACTAAGAAATGACCTTAACAGCATATTGGCAACCATCATTAAGGACTTGGAGACCCACATGGATTAGTTCTGGAGCCCTTTGTATCTCAGATTTCTGAGCTGTAGGTTGATCTGTAAACCATTCTGAAAATTTCACGCTACTGACAGCAGTGATGAATTGGTGGCCTTAATTTTCTGAGAAGAGCATTGCTTGATTAAGACGGGGACAAAAAAAAGTGTGATTCTTTCAATCCTATAATAAAATTGTGATAAAATATGAATTTTGTTGTTGGAGGTGGGAGGGAATTGGTGGGGACTTACTGTTCACCTACTCCAGAAGTATTTGTAACATGGACAGCTTTACTGTTGCTGGATCATTGTGTAAAGAGAAATTTTCTTTGAGGAAGTGAAAATTAAGCATCTAGAAATGTTCTGTATTTTTAAACGTTGTTCATTTCTTGTTTTACTCCCTCTTTTTGTGTTCTTACAAAATTGTAGTTCTTTAAAAACAGTGTTTACCAGCCATTCTTATTAGTAACTCTAGTAAGAAAAATACAACAAAAAGTTGGAATTGGCAAAGGAAGAGTGCTGGTCTGGGTGCATGCCAGAAGTTAGTTTCTCTGCTTGTATAGTTGCAGCTCTATTCAGAAGCCAGCGTGGCTCTCTTGCAACTGAATAACCCTAAGGGTTTCCAAGAACTGAGCAAGCAAGCAAAGAAGAACATGACTATAGATGGAAAAGAACTGACGCTTAACCCTGCTTATTTACTATGGGACCTCAGCTCTGTCAGTCAGGTAGGTAAATTCTGTTACAGCTTGTAAAGGTTGTGGTATTTAAAAAGTGCAAGGAGCAGCTAACTAGTCAATGACAAGGAATAAGGGATTTCTTCCAGAAGCTTGGAAGTGTTAAGAATCCAGTATTTATTTTGTTGTAAGAAAACATCACAAGAACACTGTCAAATTCTGAAATCAAGGAGGAAGAGGGATCAAACAGAGTGACATTTAATTGAAATTGTCATGCTTTCCACTAAAGTGAAAAATTTTTCCTCTGCACATGTTCTGATAAAGTTGTGTGCAGTCAAGTCCTGAAAGGCTTAACTGATTTTTGACTGGCAGATAAGCAGGCTTCTTGTGTGGGGGAGATAGAGGGCTCTGTTAACAAACATGATTATCTCCTTCCTGATATGTTTCTTAGGCATTTTTTGCTTTGCAGCATCATATATGCTGAGCAAATGCTAATTACTTCTCTTCCAAAAACTTTCAAGACCTGAAATACAGATATCTGTAAGGAAAGGTTTACTCTGAATGCTTTTGATACTAGCAAGGATGTTTGGTTTACCAAAGGAAATAAAATAACAAGGTGTCTGTTTCAAGATAAGATCTTCTAAAATCTTGGGGTTTTTTCTGCTGCTAGAATTTAATTTTACAGTAAATGTCAAGAGTTATGGGTAAAGAAAATGTGCCCTCTCCAATAAAACTTGCAATCTGTGTATCCTGTGAACCTGGCTTTTGGAGAACTTTTCCTTATTAGTACAAACCCTCGACTCAAACTTTGTACTTCCCCATGTTGAAATTATGTAAATGGCTACCTAACTAACGGATGCTGGTGTTGCTGAAATGGTTTCAGTTGTTAGGTTTTTAAGAATGTGTGAACTGTGTTACTGTACATACTAGAAAAGAAGGAGACTTAGAGTGTGTAGAATCTGCAGTAACTGTTAAACATTAAATTTTTTCTTAGTTTTCTGTTTCAGTTAGGCATACTTCTTTTAGAAATGTTCCTTTTAGGCAGCCTTAACTGTTGTTTTTAGGAGAGGTCATTAAGTTCATACATGGGAAAAGAAACACATGTTACAGTGTCATGTAACCTAATTTTGTTACTTACCTGAAGAGCTTCTAATTAAAATGTTGTCTTAAAAAAAAAAAAAGAAACATTTAGCTACTTGATAGTGAATATTAGGTTCAGTTTTGATAATTTTCTCTTGCTTAAATTCTTTAAAATGAAAGAGCAGGGGATAATTGAAGAGCTGCTCTATCGTGACAATTCCAGTGTATCTATATTAGGTGACATTTATATATGGCTTATGATGCAATGTACTTGGAAGGGCCCAGCCTCTTAAAACTGGGTTTCTGAAAGGTGATACTACTGATTTGAAATGCAACTTGGCTTTTGATCAAGATCAGGAAATAATTGAGACTAATAATCCAGGAAAACAGGAGGGTGTGTTTTTTCTGGGGTTAGTTCTTCAAGAGCTGGGATCACAGAAGGCACTGTCATCTTGCAGTGTGGTCAGCAGACATCCTAATGATACGAGATGGTCACCCATTTATGTCAGAAGATTGTATCAATTCACCTTGGTAATTCACAAGAATATGATCTTTTAGAAGAATAATGGTACTTGATCAATGTACTTTTTATTTTTGAATGTCTAAGTCCTCAAATGTTTATGCACCCACATGCTAAAGCACACTGTTGTTACTTAGCTGGATCAGAACTTGAATGTTCTATTTCAAAGGTAAGAAAGAATTTTTTCTTTCTATAGTCTAAACAAGATGAAGATATTTCTGCCAGCCGCTTTGAAGATAATGAAGAGCTGAGATACTCATTACGATCAATAGAGAGGCATGCCCCTTGGGTACGACATATTTTCATCGTCACTAATGGGCAGATTCCTTCCTGGCTTAACCTGGATAATCCTCGGATAACCATAGTGACACATCAGGTAAAATTCAAACAAACAATAGCCAAACAAAAAACTCCACCAAAGATACCAGACAAGCAAAAATACCAGCATGAAAAAGAGAGTTTTATTAAGAACACAAAAGTTAAGTAAAGATTCTGTGTTTGTTTTGAAATGCAGTTATCCGCTTTCAGGTAAAGGCAGCATTTATTTGGAAGGTACAAGTGACCACCTCTTCCCGTCTCATCCATGGTTTTATTACACCCCAGTATGTCTTTGTATTTTGGCTAAGCAGATAACTGAATATATATCAAGCCTTCATTTAGTCCACTTTTCCAAATACTGAGGCTTCAGCTAATGTATACCTATGTCTAGTTTCCTTATAAAGTCTATTTATAAAAAAACCTGGGGAGAGGAAGATGTAATCTGAATCCATAAACACTCTCTCAGGACCAGTAATAACCTAATTAGCTTGTGTTGAGACAGGATGGATTACAATTACTGGAACTAAGAAGATGGCTACAAAAGAAGTAGCTATGCATTCTATAAAGCTTATTTAAAAGAGAAAGGGAATCCTTCAAGCTTCCTGAATAAGTGAAAGAAAAATACTCTAGTAGCTTCTTATTACGAATTCGGGAGTAATTTTGGTATCTGAACATGCCATAGGAGCCCCAAGCAACCTAAATGGTAATAAGATACTAATTCAACTTATGTCGCTGTCTACTTGTGACGTTACTTGAAAGAGATGGAAGAATCCTGACTTTTTGAATGCTGGAACAGGTTCACCTTGCTTGAAACTTTGTGCAGTCTGTAGTGCATGAGAAGTACAAATATGTGTACACTGGGCCTGATCCAGTACCCAGTGAAAGAGGTGTTTGCGTCTTTGCATTGAACCAGGTGCAGTTTTTGAGTTAAGCAGCAGGCTTGAAAATGATTTTGTGTGGAGAAAATGAGATAGTGAAGTTTTTCTTTTTTGCTATTTTTTTTCCACTTTTTTTGTCTTTCATATTTCTCATTCTTGATAAAACTTTTCTTTTTAAGTAGATAAGTATCAAAGATATCTGATGTACCTGTCTCTTATGGTTTGGCTTTTTTAATTTATTTTTGCCTTCTGAAAGTGTTTTGGGTTGTTGGGGATTTTTTGTTTTAGGAAATATTTCAGAATGTGAGTCACTTGCCTACCTTCAGTTCACCAGCTATTGAAAGTCACATTCATCGTATCAGTGGCCTCTCTCAGAAGTTTATCTATCTCAACGATGATGTTATGTTTGGGAAGGATGTTTGGCCTGATGATTTTTACAGTCACTCTAAAGGTCAGAAGGTAAGCCATTATGAAAGGATGTTTTAGCAGAAGTAGATAGAAAACTTTTCTATGCCACTGAAATACTACTTTGGAAGGGAGAGCAAATATAAGATGATTTCCCTTCACTCCCTGCTCCCCCTTTTACCTCTAGACAATTGTTAGCAAAGGTGCAGGGTGGGGAGGGCTCTTTCTTTTTTTTTGTATGTGTGCCGTGTTGATGTTTCGGTTGCAGAATTACTCTTTTTCATATTCACAGGTTTCTGGTGGTGTAATGGTTCCTCTGTCAGGCTTCATGCTTGAGTTTGTCACTGTCGTTCTCTAATTCTCCCAGTTTCTGTTGGAGCATTGGTAAGACTGACGTGGTGTTTGGCAGCTGTCAGTCTTCCCTCCCTTGTAAATTCTTTTTGTTTTTTGGGGAATGTTCAAAACGAAACAGAATCAATTCTTCCATGGGAACATTGAGGTCAGATGACATTCTAACTGGTCTAATAATTAAACTTACCACTAATTACCTCTGTTCCAGACACTCATAATATCTTTGCCTGATATATATATAATCATATATTTAATTATTTACTAAAAGATATATTGTTGCATGTTCATGAACATCAAGACCTGTCACCAACACCTGGCATAAAGCAAGGAAAGCAGGCTGAGGAATCATTAGCGATAGTCATGTGTAAAGACTCTGGTTGCCAGTAAAGTTTTCATCCATGAGCTTGATCTACAAGAGTGACGTGGAGGAAAAAATTCAGATGTATATTTGTTATTTATATTAAAGCAGTAAGTACACAAGACACTAGAGACACTTCATGCAGGCAGATGTGCACACTTGTGTACACATGCAGAAGGGTTGTACAAAAATTAGTTTCAGCTACTCTAAAATTACTGTTTCAGTACTTGAGGATGTTAGGAGGCTCTTAGTTGTTTTACATCTTTAAGGACATAGGCGTATAATTGCAAAATCATGTTGTTAGTGCACTTCTGTTGTTCTTCTTCTCAATTATGATAAAATCAGCTTAGGTGCAATGTTCGTGATAACCTGACCAGTACATGTTTCAGTAGGAAATGTGCTGCTAAAATCTTGAAACAATAAGGCCTAAAGGAAAATGTGTGTGGTTTTTAAGGCCTCCCCAGTTGAAAATACACACACCCACACACTTTTTTTTTTTAATCTTGGCAATTCTCAGAATTATTTAAGTCAAAGAGGATCAGATGCTTCAGGGATTATGTTCAACATTTGCTGCTTATCTCATGACTGGTTAGTAATGAAGAAACATTTTGAGTCTCTGGGAGAACTAGTGAACTGCAGAGCTATTTCAGAGTTTAAGTTCCTTCTTTGATAAAAGAGAAAATATTAATTTTCATTGGAATATGGCTTGCAGAAGTGGATTTGGGATGTCTTGCTTTCTATTTCTGGCCATTGCTGCCTTGCTGTATGGGCTTGGGAATTCTTCAGTTTTTGTAACATTGACTTCACAGATGATAGGGTTTAAATGCTGTTTGTAAAGCTTTGTGAATACTTAAGGCACTATACGCTTATTTTAAGTCTCTGTATTCCAAGAAACAAGCTCAGTTGACTTCTATTTGCCAGTCCTTGTCTTAGACTGTAATGTTGTTCCAGGTTTACTTGACTTGGCCTGTGCCAAACTGTGCTGAGGGATGTCCTGGCTCATGGATTAAAGACGGTTACTGTGATAAAGCCTGTAATAACTCAGCATGTGACTGGGATGGAGGCGATTGCATCGGTAAGACAGCAATGTTAAATTTAGAAAAAGTGAAATGTTTTTTCTTGTAAGAATAATTCCATAATTTGCCATTCTTCTCTAACTACAAAATTTGCCTCCTTTAATAATAATAAAAAGTTGGCTTACAGATGAAAACCTTATTTCTTGCAAACTACAAATTTCTATGGAAAATGACAGCAAATGGTAGGACATAGGAAAAATCTTATTTTGGGTATCAAGTTTGACTAGCTAAAAGGAAGGTTTTTGGAGTTCAACTTATTATTATTGTGTAATGTATATACACAGACAATATTATATATTATTTGTACGCAGAATCCAAATAACAGGATTGTGAAGCTGCACCATTAGTTTCTAGGTTGAATTTTCAGGACTGCAAGGTAGGAAAATGAAGTTGTACTTCTGGATTGAGGACATGATACCACTCTAGGGGGCTGTAAAGTCAAGACTGCAAGCATGAGAAGTAGTAAATCGGTTTTCTGCCTGCCTTTTTGAAGTTAAAACAAAATATGTTGGAGTTTTTGTTGCAATTTTAAGTTGCTTCATAAAATTTTACAGTGAGATTGTGCACACTATTGATTTTACACTGAGAGGTCTAGTTAGCATTTGCCCTGTTTTAATTTCACTGATGTTAAAATAAGATTGTTGATGCTTCAGTCTAACTGTGGCTTAAAATGTGCCCCTCCTCAGGAATAAGGATTTCCAATGATTGGGGTTTTTTGTTTTTCTTTTCTCTCCCTGTAGGTAACAGTGGGGGTAGTCGCTATGTTGCTGGTGGAGGTGCAGTTGGAGGTATTGGGAATGGACCACCGTGGCAATTTGGTGCAGGAATAAGTGGTGTTTCATACTGTAACCAAGGCTGTGCTAATTCCTGGCTGGCAGACAAATTCTGTGATCAGGCCTGCAATGTCCTCTCCTGTGGATTTGATGCTGGTGACTGCGGCCAGGGTATGTAAAATACATCATTGATAAACTTTCTGTAGAGATTCTCTTCAGTTGCCTCACATTTTTGGTTCATCGTTACTCTCAGGTTGGGCTAAGATGTCATGTATAGAGTCATGGAAAAGAGCTGCTAGCAGCCTAAGAGAAAAGTCAGGTGCTTCTTGTATTCACTAATCCAAACTTGAGTCAATGGTGCTTTATTTAATAAAACTGATATTGACCAAGCATAGATGGAGTGCTTGATACTTTACAGACCAGCAAGCATCAAACTCCTTGCCCCAGGAGGCTTACATTTTAAATGGAGGAATTACATTTCAGCTATGCAAACAGTCTTTATCCCAATAAGCACAACTGACTTGATGATGCCTGTAGTGTTTAAGAAATTTAAAAAACCTCTCTGATGTTATCAGCACGAGTTCAAGCCTGGGTCTGGGCTCTTGCCAAAGGTTACTTTCAGTCACCTGTGAAGTTGTCTGAAGTTTATTTTGATATGAAAGACTAGCAGGAGTGAGTGAAATGATTGAGAGTGCTGTCTGGTATAGGCAGAGGAACAGAAATGGAAGAATTTGGCCTGTTTGGAAGAGTAGAGGCTCCCCTGCATCTCAGCTCAGACAAAGGCATTACTGGCAATTCTGTTGCTGGCAGTGAAGTTTTGTTCATGTGAGAATTGACAGATAATCTGTCTTCTCCTGTGGGAGGGAGAAGTTTGATTCAGTCTGATTCTGGAAGTCTCAAATCAAGATGCAATGTAGTAGTGAAAACCAACCGTTGTAACCGTTGTAACCTTAATCCACTAAAATGTGGCAAAAATGTAGTATGGGTATGTTAACTTATGCTCATGTTGATTATGATACATAATTTTAAGTGATGTGTGATAATGAGCCACTTAGGCTCTTCAGGTAGACACTGAAAGAATGGTAAATTATTCTGGCTTTTAGAATTATCACTGGAATGTCTGGCAGCTTTATATATCTGAGTATGTTCTAGTCATTCATTGTTAAAGATAGGTCAGCAAGAAACTGGAAGCTACAATAAGTGTTCTTTCACAAAGCTGTCTTGCTGCTAATATAGTGAATCTAGCTGGCCATATTACAACTAACAAAGCTGGAAAGGTAAGTGTCACACTGCAAATTGACAGAAATTTGTTTCTTTTTTTTTTTCTAGATCACTTTGAAGAGATGTACAAGGTGACACTTCAGCTTAATCAGACCTACTATGTTATTCCCAAAGGTGAATGTCTGCCCTACTTCAGCTTCAGTGAAATAGCCAAGAAAGGAATTGAGGGTTCATATAGTGATAATCCGATTATCCGACATGCTTCAGTTGCTAACAAATGGAAAACTATCCACCTCATAATGCATAGCGGTATGAATGCAACTGTGATCTATTTTAACCTTACATTTCTAAATAAAAATGATGAAGAGTTTAAAATGCAGGTAGCTATTGAAGCGGATACTAGAGAAGAACCAAAACTGAACACAACTTCTATACAAAAATCCAACTCTGATTTTAAAACTATAACTTCAGTACCAGAAGCTGAAATGATATTTGAGGATATTCCTGAAGAAAAACGCTTTCCAAGAATCAGGAGACGTAGAAATGGCACAAAAGAGAGTCTACATGAAGAGGTGATAATACCATCAGTAAATGTGTCTCTCCTTCCTGAAGATGTTCAGTTAGCACTGCAGAACCTGGACTTAAAACTACTAAATGGTGATATAACTCAGAAGGGATTTAACCTGTCCAAGTCTGCTCTCCTGAGACCTTTCCAGTTCTTAACTACAGTAAATAGTATTACAGGCCTGGAAAAGAAGGGTGTGCATAACCGTTCAGAAGATCAGAAAAACCAAACCAGCTGGCAGAAGCCTTACAAAGATGTAAACAATGGCAAAATAAAAACAATAAAAGCAGATGAAGAAGTTCCTTCAAGGCTTACAGGAACAAAGGGGACTGTTGTACTAACGAACACAAATAAGCCTATTTATAAAGTAAAGCCTAAACCCACACTTCCAGCCCAGAGCATGGGAACTAAAAATGAAACTCGAGAAAAAGTACTGAATGCACTCATATTAAGGGAAACCCAGAAATCAAAACATACTGGAAATTTAGATACTGGAGAAGACGCACAGGGAATGGAAGAAGGAAAACGGGATGTGCAGGTGGATACAAATATAAGGGAGGGGCTAGTGGGAAGAAAATTACAGTCTTATGCTGGAAGTTACCAAGGCTTTTTGCCATGGGAGAAAAAGAAGTACTTCCAGGACCTTCTTGATGTGAGTATCTTAACATCATTGCTTATTGGAATAGTTGCATCATTCTGCATTTAGTGGAATACTGTTAGTATGATCTATAAACTTGGAATGTGTCTTGCCTTTGAGGCAAATACTGAAATTTTTTGAAAGCTTTTGACTTTTCACATAAAACTGAATTTGTTTATGATCTGGGCCTCTCTTAGCTAGGTTTCAAAGGCCGAACAGCCAGTTCTGTTCCCTCTTAGGAAAAATTTCTTCACCAAGAGGGTGGTCAAGCATTGGAACAGGCTGCCCAGGGAGGTGGTAGAGTCACCATCTCTGGAAGTGTTCAAAAAACGTGTGGATGTGATGCTTCAGGACATGGTTTAGGGGACACGGTGGCGCTGGATTAACGGTTGGACTTGATGATCTTGAAGGTCCTTTCCAACCTTAGTGATTCTGTGATTCTACTGCTTTTTTTTTTTTGTCAGATTCACTTTTTATTCAGTATATGTTGGCACAGTGCTATGGTTCAGACATAGCACTACCAAAAGAAGCCTAAACTTTGATTACATTTATTCAAATATTGATCCAGTTTATTAAAAAAAAGTAAAAAATCTGTGTAATGGTAAGTACTTGGGTTCTAAGAGTTACATTGAAAGTCTGACAACAAAACTGAATATCCAGACCACGTCAAGAAAACGTGTAGGAAGCTTTGTCTGCTTCTAGCCAAAGCATTTTGGCAATTTTGAGAACCTGTAGAAGACAAGATAGAGACTTTGCTTCAGTTGGTAGCAACTGCATTGCAGTCTGCTCCACATAGCAAAGGGGCTGTGTTTTTAAAAGACTATCTTTTTCTGTTCATCTGAGATTGGATATTGCATGAGGAATCTCTGTATTCACAGGATTTCATTTTATGAAATGTGGATGAATAATCAGAAAAAAAAGGCAATATTACAAATAAATGTGATAGGAAACAGGGACTTTAGTGTGTGTGTGAGGTGTCAGAGCACAAATATTAAGGAAGTTTTTTATAGACTACTTTTCTTCAAAACATGAAAACTTAAGAGAGAACTAAGGAATATGAAGAAAAATATTCCAAACTTTTCGTCCCATTTTCAAATATTGGAAAGAGTTGGCACCTGGCTGAAATGTCATTTTTTTCTGTGTTTAATGTTTTTGGTCTTTTTCCGTAATGTAACCTTGATTTTATGCCTGTCCTGCTCTTTAGGAAGAGGAGTCATTATTCAAACAAATGTCGTACTTTACTGATGGTAAACATTTTGGAAGGCAGCTGAAAGATACCTTTGCTGATTCCCTTCGATATGTAAACAAGCTTTTAAACAGCAAATTTGGATTTACATCTCGGAAAGTCCCTGCTCATATGCCTCACATGATTGACCGCACTGTTATGCAAGAACTACAGGATATGTGAGTATGTCCTTTGTTTGGAATAATGTAGAATTTTAGGTAATTGTACCTTTCTGTTGATGCTTTGCTATAGCTATTTCCAATGTGATTAAAATTATATTTTGAGAAAGGAAATAGGTATCTTACTATGACATGATAGTTGCACTTGAATAAGGAGACTTTTGAGGACCTTTTAAAATTCTAGGTGAGAATTTGTTTTTAGGTAAGGAATGTTTTACGTTAAGAAACTGGAGTACTAAATTACTTTACATTCTTATATAGGTTTCCTGAGGAGTTTGACAAGACATCATTTCACAAAGTGCGGCACTCGGAAGATATGCAGTTTGCTTTTTCATATTTCTACTATCTTATGAGTGCAGTCCAGCCACTGAACATTTCTCAGATCTTTGATGAGGTTGATACGGACCAGTCAGGCATTTTGTCTGACAGAGAGATTCGCACATTGGCCACGAGAATCCATGAACTTCCATTAAGTTTGCAGGTACTCTTTCACAAGTAGTCA
>NW_010564040.1:32953-65306 GCF_000687285.1 Phaethon lepturus
GAGTAACTTCAGTTTTAAAGTCCAAAACTGTTATCGCAAAATACGTCGTATCTTTATTTATCCTTGCTTGTAACATTTGGCAATTCTTAAATTTTAACTGGAAAATATAACATTGTGTTCTACTTTATCATTGTTATACAGAGTCAACAATTGAGTTCTAGCAGCAGAAAAATGGATCACTGGTGTCTGATTTAAAAAAACAGACAAGAGTTTGTCAGAAAAGATGTTCACTGGTAAAAGCCACTGTGAAGAGCGGGATCTTATTGTGGTTACTCTTGTTCTTGCACATAGTAAAAGACAGTCCTTGCCCTGAGGAACTTGTGGCCTTAAGAAAGAAGTGAGAAAAAGGGTAGCAAAGGAGTCATACTAGTAAATACTGTGACCATATACAAAGAATTACATTTCTGTTTTTCTAGGAACCTGATAAACAGAGACATGGTCTTTGTAGGACTCTCACTCTTCGAGAGAGCTGGTGGAGAACAAAGTGTACTCTTTCTGCTTTACAGAGAGGAATTGGCACAAACCAATTAAAGAATTTGCTCTTGAAAGAGCACACAAAATCACTGGCATAGCTGGAACACAGCTCTGCTTTAGTGTGGTCCTGGTCTGTACCTAAATCAGAAAATCTTCTTCCTGTCCTTTCAGTTCAATTCTCTGTTTGCTTGATTTGAGATTTAATATGCCAGTGCTGGTTTGGGAATTCTGTACTGTTCTGACATCATCAGTAAAGGTCTGTTGTTCATTTTTAAATGAAAACTACATTAAGTCATGCTTTATCTGGTCTGAATTCAACTATGCACTGAGCATTTGCTTTACTTTTAGGCATATGGGGAATCCCGCTGACTTTGGCAGTTATTGTATTGGGGTCTGCTGAATATTAAGTCTTCTTTTTCCAACAGTAGCATGGAAATTTTTTGTTTAGATAACATTAAATATGTCTGTGCGCCCTGGATTTTTAGAACTATGTCAGTGAGAAAACAGGAATATCTTTTTTTTCCTTTCTTCTCTTAGGATTTGACGGGTCTAGAACAAATGCTAATAAATTGCTCTAAAGCTCTTCCTGCCAACATCACTCAGATCCATGTCATTCCACCAACTCAAGAAGCATATTATGATCCTAATCTGGTAAGAAATGTTGGTCTTAAGATGCTTGGTTTCTTTCCTGAGCATGTATTTACTGTGCCTGAAAAGCTGGTTTGATTTCTAGAGGGAAAACATTTACAAAAATTTCTGCTTGTCTGTACATGAAGTAAGTGTTGTAAAATGAAAATTTTACAAGCTACTTCCTAACTTAAAGCCATTAATTTCCTTCAAAAACAGAAAAAAGCTGAGCTTTAGAATGTTGTTATATGAGGGATTTAAAAAGTCATCCTTGTTAGGAGAATTCACTGTTGTGAACCAAAAAGACAGTAAGCTCAATACCTCTCTGACTAGAACTTGCTGGTAAGTCTTTATCTGAACTATAACCCATGTATTTAAAAACAAAACAAAACCCCAAACCATCAGATGGACACCTTTAGAATAATTCTTCTGAATTTGAAGGCTTCAAGCTAACTCCTTTTAACATCCAAAGATGGGCTGACAGGAACCTCTTGAAATTCAGCAGAGACATACAAAGTCCTGCCCCTGGGGAGGAACAAGCCCATGTACCAGTATTACACTGGGCGCTACCCAGCTGGAAAGCAGCTTGGCAGAAAAGGACCTGGGGGTCCTAGTGGACACCAAGTTGAACATGAGCCAGCAGTGTGCCCTTGAGACAAAGAGGGCTAACGGTATGCTGGGCTGCATTACACAAGGTGTTGCTGGCAGGTCAAGGGAGGTGACTCTTCCCTTCTACTCAGCACTGGTGAGGCTGCAACTGGAGTGCTGGCTCCAGTTCCAGACTCCTCAGTACAAGGGACACATGGACATACTGGAGGGAGTCCAGTGAAGGGCCATGAAGATGATTAAGGGACAGGAGCATTTCTCTTATGAGGAGGGGCTGAGAGAGCTGGGAGTGTTTAGCCTAAAGAAGAGTAATCTCAAGGGGGGGATCTCATCAATGAATGTAAATATCTGAAGGGATGGCACAAAGAGGATGGAGCCAGGCTCTTCTCCTTGGTGCCCAGTGACAGGACCAGAGGCAATGGGCACAAAATGAAAACACAGGAGGTTCCCTCTGGACATCAGGAAACACTTTTTTACTGTGAGGGTGACCAAGCAGTGGTGCAGGCTGCCCATTTGTGGGCAGTCTCCATCCTTGGAGATATTCGAAAGCCATCTGGACATAGTCCTGGGCAGCTGACTCTAGGTGGCCCTGCATGAGCCAGGGGGATTGGACCAGATAAGCTCCCGACGTCCTTTCCAACCTAAACTATTCCTTGAAAATTGAGGTCTTGAGACTAAATGTTCCTTAAAGATTTAAGTCTCTAATTCTATTTTAATGGTTAAATTCTCATTAAAATCTGCTGGAATTTAAGAATGTAGAATATTTAGATCTGATACTAATACCTGAATTTCTTTTACAATGATAACTTAATTCCTGCATCAACGTATGCATTTGAAAAAAATGCGTGCGTGTACTTGGCTAAATTGATGACCTGGTGTTTTATAGCTTTCAAACCAATATTGTATAAAAGCAAAAATAATTTTAATGAGTATAGGTCATGAACTGTTGGGTAGTAGAAAAGTGTTACTGATCCTCAACGTATGCAAACCATAGTATAGAGATCTACAATGTGTGTGTAGATAAATGTGTATGGACACTGACTACATTTTCCTCTTCCCTGCCCCGTGGTCCGCTCCCCCCCCCGACACCTATCCTGCCTTATATTCTTATCAGGTTATGTTACAAGGTTTTAAAAATATTTTCCCCTAAGTCTGAATTCCAGAAAAGCTCTATATAAAGCCATTCTGTCAGCCTGATTTGAAGAAATGAAAGTGTGGGTTTGATAATCGTGCACAGTCTGAGGACATTACACCCAGGACAGCCTTACTTCGTTTTGCCTCTTTATGACTCTTTAGTTCAGTTTGCAAAATCTGTGAAGTAAAAACCTTGAAGAGTAGTAATAAAGGATGACTGCCATGAATATATTTTAAGATGGGCTTAAAAATAAGTCTCAATGGTTGGGAACAATGTCAAATTACTTTAATCTTTTTGGGGAGTTAGTAAAATATTACTAATCTAAGCAGTAATGCCTAATGTACTAATGTTATTAGTTCAAATAGTGACAAAATAGTGTTTGTGTTTAGCATAGAGGCCTAATTTATTTTTACTTCTGTTGTCTGCAACAGCTAAATTTTTTGCAATGTGTCTACTACCATAGAAACATCCCTTGAGAATAGGGACTTTATTTCCCAGAATTGTTTCAACGTAGCTTGTGATAGAAATAAGGCCTAATGTGTATCAGCTGTTCTACAGAGTTTGCCTGACCAGTGTTACTGGTGGCCTCTATTAGAGGAATGTCAAAGACAGCTGTCAAATGAGCTACAGTTTCTGAATGTTTTATTGAGGATGAAATCTAGAAGTTGCAATGTTTTTGCCAAAAATAATCTGTATTTTTTTATATAATAATTGTATGCATAGGAAATCGTGATGTTGTGCACCAGTATCCTTTTTGTTGTTTGTTTTTCCCCTTAATAGTTGATCAAGAAACTAATGCTTTTTGTTCCAGGAGAGTGAAGTGTACACAGGCCTTTCTAGCTGTAATAGGAGTTTTCTACAAAGTACATCTTTATAACAGACTCTGTAATTTTCAGTAACCTATGAGTTAAACAATGTTTTCTTCCAGCCTCCAGTAACAAAAAACCTAGTGACTAATTGCAAACCCGTGACTGACAGAATTCGCAAGGCATACAAGGACAAAAACAAATACAGGTATGTTGTTACGGTCCTGTGAAAAGTTATGCTAGGTTTTGTAAAGCAATAAGAAGAGGTGTCAATACATAACATGACCAAAGTTTGTATGTGTATATTAACAAATCTTAGCTCAATTTATTTTACTGAAGAAACATGCTGATACCTATTTATGCATGTTTCACTGGGCAGGATGATGTGATTGTTTTTTTTTTTCATAGTTTCTTATTTAGTAGACTAAATATTTCCATGCTACTTGTCCCATCTTGGGTCAGATCCTAATTTTTGTTGTACAACAGTAAGCCAGCCTATCTTTAGATGGCTGTATAAATTGACCATACGTAGTGAGTGAGGGTACTTAAAGTATCATAAAAAGGAGGAAGGAGCTTGTCCTGTACCTAGAAGTTGTAAATCTGCTTCATTCTTTCTTCTACTGAAGCTTAAAAAAAAAAACAAAACAAAAAACAAACAAAAAATAAACAAAAAACCAAAAACCAAACAAACAAAAACAAAAACCCCACCACCCCCCCAAACAACAACAACAAAAAAAAACCCCAAAACCCAAACCCAAACAAAACAAACAAACAAAAACCCAGAAAAAGCATTTTGGCCCTAATTACCGTGTAGTTTTACTGCATGGAAGAGTGGTAACAGGTAGGGAGAGGGGAGAAG
Organism: Phaethon lepturus; assembly: GCF_000687285.1. Classification (NCBI taxonomy): domain Eukaryota; kingdom Metazoa; phylum Chordata; class Aves; order Phaethontiformes; family Phaethontidae; genus Phaethon; species Phaethon lepturus. The sequence continues at coordinate 37,461 of NW_010564040.1, forward strand.
AAAAGGGTTTCAGTCCCTTTCTGGAAAGGGCAGGACAAACTATGATCATGACTGTGGGTTTGTGTGAATAATTGTATTTGCATAGATCTGCCCGAGATGTAGGGTCTCTCAAATCTTCTCTGAAACCTGCAAACCAGTTGCATACCCATGAGGCTGTTTGCTGGCGTGGAGCTTATAGCCTTGTCTCCTGTCCATGTTGGGCAGGGAAGTGTGGTGGTGGTGTCTCTGAAGCATGCAGTTGCCCCAGGGTTGGCTACAGAGTCAAAACTGTAAAATGAAAGAAGGTTACAGATGTTTCTTAGGGCAGCTTTTTGGACATTATTATACATTAATACGTAGTACTTCAAGTTGTGCTGTAAGCTTATTTTTATATATTATTAATTATATAAATAATTCCCTTCCCAGGAGAGTTTACACTAAGACTGAGAAGCTGGCATAACAAATGAGATTGAAAAATATTGGAGTGGTGGCAAGGCTTTGCTGTACTTAGACTGATTTACAGTAATATATTTGTATCACAAAGATATATGCTGCTCTTTTTTTCTTTTGAACTTTAATATTAAATAATTGTAGTATTAATTTTGTGAGCTTTATAAATGGAGTAGGTTCTCAGGTGAGCCTTGAAGGAGCAGGCAGGGTGTTTTCTTATATCAACATAAAGGTGAAAAATAGAAGTGTGGAACCTCTAGTAAGACTGTTGAACGAGTCAAATGCTCTTTCAAACTCAAGATATCCTTCAGAGATTATATGATACTTCTGCACTTCATATACTTGTTTTGTTTGCAAGTGATTAGGTGAATGAGGAAGGTTTTATTTGTATTTAAGGTTGTAGCTTTACATATTCTTCTGTAATTTTATTTTAAGATTTTTCTGGAGTTGGTGATTGGAAAATAGGAACCTATCTTCTCATGTCTGAAGTGTAATTATAAATGACTGTTCTAAATTGTGTGTGTTGAAAAACAACAAAACAAAACCAAAAAACAGCTGAACAACAAAATGAAAAAGTAAATAGCCTAGTAAGTCTAATATCTACTCTTGGATCAATTGTTACTCTTATGCCAAAACTTGTACTCATAGTTTATATACTTTGTATTAGAATTCAGTTCTTTGATTTATGGGTGGTTACTAATAAATATATAGGAAAGTGGTTCTGTGCAAGAGCATTGGCTGAAAAATGCAAATATACTGATAGAAAGCAAATGGCAAATTCTAATGAAGGTTAGCCAGTCAGATTAGGAATAAGTTATTTAATAAAATGTTAATATTTATTAAACCTGACTTTAGGCTATTAATGTATAAATACTATTTTTACAATAAGGTTTGAAATCATGGGAGAAGAAGAAATTGCCTTCAAAATGATTCGCACAAATGTTTCTCATGTAGTTGGTCAGCTGGATGACATACGAAAAAATCCCAGGTATCCTGTTTCTTGATTTGTATGAAGTTTTGAGGTGGTTTTAATTTTCTGCTTCAACTGTTTAAACTGTGTGTTGAAAAAATAATTTATTGCTGTGTATTTCTACACTGTGTTACAGGGTAAGATCAATTTTAACCAAAAGTACTTCTAATTTTTTCTATTTAACTGAAGCTAAGTGATTGCTCTCTCTGTTATGCTAGGGATTATCTCATTCACTTCTGTTACATTTCTGTATGTTTAAAACCTTCGAAAACTTGTAAACTTCAGCTATTTCTGAGGCTTTCATTTTTGCCATTCTAGAGGGCATACAGGTTATATTGCTGGTAGTTTTATTTTAAAGGAAGAGCACTTTGATCTGCTTTATGTAGCAATTCTAAAATAAAACTTAGGTGTGGATTATTTTGTTACAAAATCAGTTTTACATATCCATTACGCTTTCATGCTCTGTTACAACATAGAAAGAGGTATTTATTTTATTTTTTTGTTAATATTTGGTGAGCAACAATCCAAAGCTCGAAGGAAGTCCTTTGCTTCTCCACTCTGCAGTGGTGAAACGTTTAGGTACCCAAATCTGAAAGTAGGCTCTGTAGTGTTGAATTAGGCTTCTGAAATGACTGTGAGATAAATGAGGAAAATAAATGTCCTGGCATACATTTCACAGCAACCAGCTTGCAAAACAAAGGACACTGTATTTGCAACTCAGGTCTGAATACGCTTCACAGAAGCGTTCAGCTGCAGTCCTGAGCCCATTGCATAAGACTAGAGTTCAACAAGGCATGGTGAGATAATTTAATAACTAGCTGTCTTAGAAGGGAGACAGTGCTTCCACCCATCTCCTCTCCTGCCTTCCTTTCAGTTGCGCACTCTTATCTTCCTTCTGTCTTCAGAAAACTGGAGAGTTCTCTGCCTATTTGAGTTTGGCCTCGAGGAGGTACCCTGACAAGTGTCAATAAACAGAGCAAGGAGGAAAGCAGGGCCAGGTGCCATGGGCCAGAGAAAGTGAAACCTCCTCTTGCAGGCCACAGCAAGCTATTGGGTAATCTCAGCTGCCTATAAAGCTATACCATTATTTGCTTTTGTAGATAAAGAGCAGGTTTTCACTTGCCTCTTACACTGTACTACTTGCTAGGCCATTCATTCAGAAAGGAGAATTCTAGTCTTGAGACATTTTGCAGCTGAAGTTGGTTTTTTATCTGTTGCTTTTCCTTACAAGAGTCCCTTCTGGCCATGTTAACTCCTGTGTTCCAGTTCCCACAATGACCTGGTTCAAAAGAAAAGTGGGCAGCGCCCTAACTCATCCTGCCACTTCCCCTTCCTCCTCCATTTCTTTGTATCTGCTGGCTAGAACTTTTTCTTGAAATGTAGGTGTGATTTCAAGCCTTCTGTTAGGCCCAAGGAGGACACGTAACGTGAGTTTCTCCCTTTCAGTGTTCAAGTTGATGCTTGCGGTCACTGGGTTCTTATTTTGAAGGGTGGTTGCTGATGTCAGACTTGATCCTGATGCTGTGTGGGTTGTGGTATGAGTATGTCTAATGGATTGAGGCCTTCTAGCAATTTAAAATGTAGTTGCCTATTCGGTGGAGTGATTGCGTCCTTAGAGGAGGATGTGTTTGAGTAAAGGTGTCTAGTCTGTTGTCACAGGAACCCCAGCAAGCAAGATGAGGCAGGTGAGCTGATCTGCCTTGAATCTTCCCTAATTTTCATATGATGCACTGGCATTCTATTGTGGGCTCAACCTGATACTCCATATATGCATACCCTTTTGGTTTTGGGTTTTTTTTCCTCTAGAGGAACAGTAGTGTATTGTAGTCCCAGATTGCTGGCTGGTTTGCGAAGCGAGGTTGAGTTAATTGCTTGGGCTGTATTCCTGCAAAGTATAGCACAGTACTGTAGTCACATCTTGTTAGCAAAAGAGAGCTGGCATGGCTATGTAGGCATGCCATTTCCTTCTCTTTGCCATGTTTTCCCTGCATACAAAACAATGTAATAATTATACACAGCTTCTGAAAACAGGTATTCAGTGTGTCTCTTGGGATGAACTAGAAGTATTGTTCGCTTATTGATCTACTTAAAACCTTTGGTTTGCATCCTTAAGGAAAAGTGAGCCTTAATCATTTAGGCATTAATTCTGGAATATTCAAAGGAATTTCAGATTTGGTTTCTTTTGGATAGATTAAAACAGGCTTTTCACTTGAAACAGGCTAATATCCTCATTGCTCCCACTTACTGTGCTTTGGTTTGGTATGTGTAGCAACCTCTCAGTCTGTAAACTGCATCTCTCTCAGATAAAGCTAAACCAGGATATATGCTCCAGGAGTGCAGCTACTGCATTCTCAGGGCTAATGAGCTTCTAGTCTAAGGGACAAGGTCAGGGATAGTCCAGAGTGAACTCCCAAAATGCTTATAGTGTAGACATATGATTGCCAGCTTCTTTGTGTAGTAATACTTGATAGTGTAGACATAACCTGCTCATCTTTGAAGAGGAGAGGTGTATTTTGTTCTTCTCAGATGTAATTTGAATGACTGTTTATCCTTTGTGCGGAATTGCCTAGAGCAAGGTTACCAATTGTGCCAGATTCAGTACATGCTGAGGAAAAGTGATAATGCCCTGTGAAGGCTGATTCGTGTGCTCTAGAGTTTTGCGTATTTCCAGCTTCATGTAGGAAGTCTGAACTTTGCTCTTTAAAAGAGCACACTGTACTGTAGAGAATACAGCTGACCAGAACTACTTACTTACAAAGGTTAGCAAGTACAAGGCATATGTCACCAGATACGATTTCTCCCTCCGGGGGAAATGTAAGGGTCTTGTATCTCACAATACAAATAAAGCACATATCTTGCCCATATGTAGGGAAGGGAATTTTTTTGTTTCAAGCACCAGATCAGAATGGCCAAGGGTGCCTAGCAGTCTCGTGCACTAGCTGCTGCTTTAGTTTCAATACTTTGCAGTAACTTAGATAGCTGTATTTCTTACGAGAAATAACTCTCTGCAAGAAGTAGTATTGGGAGCATGCTTATTTGGTCACGGTGATTTCCATATAAATTCTATCCAGGTGGTTGTTCTTTGTATTTTGGTTGATTATACAAGTTCAGCTTTGGGTCTGTGATTCAAGTCATGTTCTGCCCAGTTTATATAGTGTTCTCAATACTCAAAGCCTGGGGACCAAGCTTTGCTTCTCTTTTACAATCTTCTATAGTTTTTATGTTGACTTTCTCCGAAGAGTACAGCATACACAGTAAAATACTAATAAATTAGTATGCTTACCTCCTACAGTGGAGCTCATTTTGTTACCCAAGATACTTTACTCATTATAATGTCTTTAAAACTATAAAAATCCGTACCAAAATTGTAATGCTGGCCTTTCTAACCTGCTGCCTGTATCCAATGATGGGCTCTGGGATGATGTGTACTAGTGCCCATTAGATGGCAGCATTATATAAGTAGAAGAGCGATAAATGTGGCTTGTCATTTGATTCCTCGGAGGTGTTGACTTGCTGTCAGCCTTGGTGCTCTCAGAATTAAACCCAAATTAATTTAAAATACTGTAACAAAAGGGAAACTAATTACCAGTATCAAATATATCAAATTGGTTTTAAAAAGATACTGTATCAAGGATTCTGTTTGTGTTTTTGGTTTGCCAATACCTTTGCTGTATTATTAAAGGAAATACTCTAACAATGATTTCTTGTTTTCTAGAAAATTTGTTTGCCTAAATGACAATATTGATCACAATCATAAGGATGCTCAGACAGTGAAAGCAGTGCTTAGGGATTTTTATGAATCAATGTTTCCCATACCTTCCCAGTTTGAACTGCCAAGAGAATATCGGAATCGTTTCCTTCACATGCATGAGCTCCAAGAATGGTATGTTACACAGGTTCTCTTCAAGTTATTGTAGTGTGATAGCATGTAATTAGAAAACATATTGGTACAAGTAATTTTTCTCCCTAGTATCATCACGATGGTGGTTAACAGTGAAAATATTGTGAAAAGATCTGAATGGACTAAAAATTGAGGTTAGCAGGATTTGGATTTTTCTGTTGCTGATAAAGTTGTAAACATTTCATTGATTGGCTCTAACCCACTTCAAAGAGAATTTTTTTAAAAAAGTAATTCAGGACTTCTGGCTTTCTCTAAATGTAAAATACTTATTGTTTGGAATGTTGGTTGCACAGGGGCGATGTAAACTCTGTGACCTTTCCTACTAAGTGATTTTTTTTTTTTTCAAATCTGTCAGACAGCGATCATCTGGATAATCATCAGAAAAGATACATGTGTGCCCTATTTTTACATAATGTGTGAAATTTTCATGTGTGTTTACCTCTTGCCACTCTACAAATAATATTTTAATTTCCAAAATTGGGGAAGTTGATTTAAGAATACAAGCAAAAGGTTAGCACGTGTAGTGATAAAGATGAGACAAGAAGAGTGGTATAGTAGTTTTGTTGCAGCAAATTATGAGAAATAGCTGCTAGTAAGGAAGGAGAAAATACTAGAGAAACTGTAGAAAGAATCAGAAGCTGTCACCTGATTCTAGGTGACAAGAATAGGTGCGGATTGTAGTGCTACAAGCCCTGCTGTAGCAGTGGCAGAGGGAGAGAGCGGGGGGCAAACCCATTTTAGCAGTTAGCTGTAGTAATTTGGGCTGGAGGAGTAGACATATTGTTGGCTCCCTTTTTGAGGCTATCCGCCAGGATTTTATTAGTGTCAAAAGAACATTTAATTTTGACTTTTTTGTTGACAAAGCAGATTTCTGCCAGGTTGGGTTAAAGCAGGCTGAAGTGCCAGTGGAAATCCATGTTTACCCTCATTTGAGTTTTCCACCGTCATCTTGAGTAGTATTCAATTTTGGCTTAAGAGCCAATGTAACCAACACCCCACAACAGCTCCAGGAGGCTAACAGAGTAGTTTCAAGTTTATGTTGAAAGTAAAGAAAGTTATGAAATAGGTAGAACTTGGGCCATATACAGTAAATAAGCATTCTGCTTCTTACAACACAAGTTAACAGACATACATTATCAAAATGTTTTAGAGACTTTTAGGACAGCCCAGGTTGGAAGGGACCCTGAACGATCATCTGGTCCTCCCTTTCGCGGGGAAGGAAGCCTAGATGAGATTATCTAGCACCCTGTCCAGTCATGTCTTGAAAACCTCCGGTGGTGGGGACTCCGCCATGTCCCTAGGGAAGTTATTCTAGTGAATGATTGTTCTCACTGTAAAAAATTTCTTTCTTATATTAAGATGAAACCTCTCCCCATACAACTTGTACATGTTGCCCCTTGTCCTCTCCATGTGGCTCTTTGTGAAGAGAAACTCAGTCCTCTTTGTGAAGAGAGCGCCTCAGTCCTTTTTGTAGCTACCCTTTAAGTGCTGGAAAGAACTTTCTTTACCTGTTTCATGGAAACTCTTTTATATATTTACATTTATAATACATGAAGCTGTTTTTCTGTTTCCTTCTTTGTGCAGGAGGGCATATAGAGACAAGCTCAAATTCTGGACCCATTGTGTTCTAGTAACACTTATTGTATTTACAGTCATCTCATTTTTTGCTGAACAGGTAAAATTAATATCATCTTATCAAGTCTATAACTGTTAATAGATTGCTGTATCTTCAAGATAACATAAAATATATTTTTTAAATGGTTTTGAAGGGTAGCTAGGATTTTTCCTTCATAAAGGAAGAAAAGATGGTACATGACTGATGATTAGGTTGCTTCAATTTTTAAGCCCTCATGTTGAGATTCCTTGAAAAGAGAGTCATATGGCGGGAAGGAGAGCAGTGCTTCCTTTTCAGGTGCTTTGTGACTGTCAAGTCCGTAAGTGTGCTAAATTTGGATGTTCAAAATCAGTAATTGTGGTCTATTAACACACATATTTGTAAAAATGCAAAGTAAGCTAACAGGAAGAAAATTTAAGTGATAGCAATACTCTAGTCCTGAAGAGAATCAGGTATTTAGGGGCCCTATCTAAATCTCATCCCTAAGTAATTGCAAAGACTCCTATTGAATTGAAAGGGTTATAAATTTGACTTGGAGGGAAAAAAACCCTCTACTACTGCAAGCACAGAATGGCTTTCATGAACATGATAAATCCTGCTAAACTTAGAGGGAGTCAATGGAACAAATCATATGGGTAATTCTTTGCAGGTTGGGGCCTTAAGTAACACTTTCCGTGGTCTGATGAAGAGGGTGTAATTCTTGAAAGGTTGGCTTTTGATTATTATTTTTTCCCACCTGTAACTTTTGCATGAATCTTTCCCTTGATTTTCAGCCTTTTATGTACATATTTGAAAACTTGCCCTCCATTAGTAACTTAGTTTTAGAAGGGGGTATTCAACTCAGTAGTACAGCTAGGTATATAAATACTGTTTTAAGATGCCAGCTTTGTGTTGATCTTTTAGAAACTGAATGTAGCCTGGTGTTACATTAATCTAAATACATAAATTAATTTTAAAATAATCAGAATATAGGCATACTGTATTTTTCACTTTTTGCTTGTATTCTGGTTATTGAGAAGTCCAGTGGAAGTATTGACCTAATTAACATGGATGGTACAGATTTTATAGATTTGAGGATGAAAGCCTGACCAACTGTGCACGCCCAGCAGAGAACTAAATACTGTATTTCTTTTCCTCTCTTCAGCTAATTGCACTTAAACGAAAGATTTTTCCAAGGAGAAGGATCCAAAAGGAAGTTGGTCATGAACGAATCAAAGTGTAGAAGAGCTTTATTTTGGAGATCAGTCTACCTCAAGATGTGATAAGCATTTAAAATATCTCTCTCTGTCTCATAAGTGTCTTTTATGGTTTGAGATTTAACTACGTTGATATGAAGAAAAAAAAATCATGCATCTACAGTTAAAATGTCCGCAGTACTCTTCATGATATACAAGCTGCTGGAGCTGTGACAATGCAAAACAACATAAAAAATAATTGCAGGAAACTTGTACATAGGCAGTTTTCAACAGATCTTACTTTACAACTGTTAGTTCATGGCCATGTTATCCTTTTTTATAAAAAGGGTTACCTAAAGAAATGTAGCTGCATTTATTGCAGTAGATGTTGCCAATTAGATAAAATCTTGGAAGGCAAAGTTGTTTGGGATCAGCTTAACAGATCCTTGATCTTGCATTCCAAAACATTTTGCAAATTTCTGTCATTGCTGCTTTTTTAGCCCTACGGGAAAATTGAGAATTATGTGACTTGTCATTTAGATTTAGTATACATTTATTGATGTTGACATTCTTTAAAGCACAGTGAGAATTTATCCCCCTATTTGTAGTATTGAATTTGGATTTGGGAGAAATGTATGCTAATAAAAAAATACACAGTAACAGAAAAATTAATGGTTATTTGAAAGATACTTGATATCTTATCTGGTGTGTTATATTCCAAAGAATACAATGGTGTTATTCCCTGACTTTATTACAAAGAGAGGGTTGTAATCAAATGAAGATGATCAAGGTATCTTACAAGCATTGTAAACATAAAAGCAAAAGTGCCTCTCTATATGAATAGGTAACAAACTGTTTTAATGTAGCAATGTATGGGAGCAGTGTTTCACTTCAGAAAACAGTATTTGTACTGACACATGAAGCTTTGGCCTTTTTAAATTTAACAGGGTTTGGCCCTGTATTCTGCCGAGACATCAGAATAGTATGGTTTTGTGTGGGAAAGGATACTGAATGTTTTCAAGCAGAAGTTTTTGGTGGTATATCTTCAGTTAATTGTATTAACAGTATTTAAAAAAGCATTAATTTTTGTAATCGGATGGTGTACAAAATGTATGTGCATATGTATTTTAAGATACTCGGTTTGCTTTGAAATTAACTAAAATGTGATAACAGTTTTGTCTGCTGTTTCTGTTTGAAAGTAAACCAAAATCACCCATTTTGGTAACTTAGCCATGAATGCTTGTGAATCCTTATGTTAAAAGTTCTTACTTTTCCCTTAAACTTCCAATAGTAACACTTAATATTAATTTGATGCATGAATGGATTCTCAAAGTAGAATCAAACTTCTGAGCATCATAAAAATTCAAGCATTTTTAATTAATGTTATATTTCATGCTAGCAATAGTATATTATGCTGAAAGGTAGAATATAAATAAGTAGGTTAAATCTCCAGTACTTCAGACTAGCAGAAAATGAGACACTTCAAGAAATATAAGAAGCTATCAACACTTTCATGTACTTCAAACTATCATTAGGTAGATCTGTTTTTTTTTTAAACTAATATTTGGCATTCTAATCAAAATAGTTGGAAAAAGGTAAGTTTTTAAGGCAGTTTTGCTGCTGATGTATAAACAGGTAGCTCAGATGTCACTGCAATTCATTTTGTTTAAGCAGTTTTGAAGGTAAGTTCATGGCATTTTGTTTAACTTCAGCAACAACAGAAAAAAGGTATAGCATAAACTTACTGAGAAGCATCCATTGAAAATCACTGCTAAACTCCGTCTGCGTGGTACCTGGAAAAAAACCCAAGCAAGCGCAGCAGGGTAGGATGTGAACAGTTACTGTGGTGGCAGCGAAGCACCCACCCAGCCCCTCGCTCACTCCTGCCGGCGGGATGAGGGGGGAATGGGGAAGGTAGAAGTGAGAAAAACTTGTGGATCAAGATAAAGCCAGTTTAATAAGTGAAGGGGGAGTAAGAAACACGAAACCAAGTGATGCACAGTGAGATAGTGAGATACTCGCCACTCCCCAAAGCAGCCCTATCCCCAGCCCCTCTCAGCAACGGCCACCTTTGGAAAGACCAAACCCCGCTGAGGCTGCGTGGCGTGGGGTACCTATACTATCTATCAGTCAGTTCAGGTCAGCTGTCCCAGCTGTGTGTCCCCCTCCCACTCCACCCCTGGCTCGGGGGGGCAGAGCAAGGCCTCGATGATGTCAGCCCCACTCAGCGCCAGGTCACACGCCGCTCCCCTTCGGTTGTGGTCAGCAGGATAAATGCAGTGCCACGTGGCTGCTGTGAGGGAAGTTAACTCCACCTCAGCCAGACCCAGTGAAAACTTCAACTCGGTTAAGGAAATACCAAGTAGAATTTCTCAAATGCTTGTGGTTAATGAGAAGATTGAAAATTGAAATAGTGTTAGGATTTTTTTTTTTTAATTTAGATTTTGTATTTGGTCTTTATGAGTGAAGAAGCAAAGTGCCTCAACTGGGCAAGGACAGAACATCCTGTGAGAACAGTAGAAAAATCTGGAAACATAAACCATGTTGTTTGTAAAACTAATCTGACTGGAGAAATGCTGCCTATTTGCGTTGATTTACAGAAAAATCTTCCCTTGACACCGTGCCCTAGCCTACGTATCCTGTAATGACATTTTCTACAACTTTTTTGTTCAGGAGTTAAAGCCATTTCTATTACATTAAAAAAAAAAAAAATCGGGTTTAAACGAGTTTAATGCTGAGTCAGCGCGATGTGCCCGGCCTGCCCCGCAGGTACGGCACCTGAGGGACCCACGGAAGGGGTGTTACTGCGCATGCGCCTCCTCTCGCGGTCCGCCCTGTTTCCCGCCTTTTTCTCGGGGGTGGGAGTTGCTGAGGCGGGGCCGTGTCCTGCCATCCCTGCCTGCCCCTCCGGCCTGGCAGAGCCGCGGAGGGGAGAGGGGTTCGGAGCGGAGCGGTGTTTCCTCTCGCTTGCGGGAGGGTCTGAGGCGCCCTCTCTCCCTGCCGCGGGTGGTGGGTCCCCTCCCTGTGAGGCCGCGGCGGCGGCCGTGGTGGGCGCTGCGCGGGGGTGAGGCTGTGGGCGTGAAGAAGAGGCCGTCGCAGGTCAGAGGGAGAGGAAAGGTGGTTGGGCGGAGAGTAGGGAACAGGGTTAGGACATCGCGGTGCCCCTCTGCCTTTGACACCCCAGTGCCTTCCCCTTCAAATCTGTTGTGGTGGTGGTGTGGTGCAGTGCGGTGCAGGCCCAACTCTGCCGTGCTGCTCTGAGGTAGAAACAGGTGGGCCCCCATGGTTGATAAAGCCCCACACAGGAGAGTCACACAAATACTGGTTTTTTTCACATCTTTTTGCCCAGGGTGAAAAAAGGAGGTGAGTTTCTCTGAAAAACTGTTAAATACGCAGCTGTGGATTGAAGATACTTGAAGTGGCTAAAGCAGGTAGCTACACAGGACAGGTGAAGGCTGGAAGGGGTTGTGAGGTGGCAAGTTTTGCAGTGTCTGGAGGGACTGGGGAGTGCTGCTTTGTATGCTGGTTTTCAGTACAAAGAAAAGTGCCTGTATGTGAGGTAAAATATATGTAAATAAATGGCTGTGCATGCTTGCCGTTCAAAGGTGAAGCACTTTGTTTGGGGCACAGAGACGTGCACAGCTAGATGCCATACCAGTATTTTCCTCCTTAAATCAACTACCACAGTAGTTGAAAAGCAGAATGAGCCTTGAAAATTTTCTCTCATTTGAGGATAATTTTAATGCAAGAGCTTTTGATTCTCCAATGAATAATTTAAAGATGTGTTGTGTGTTTTTTAAGCAAACTTGTAAGGTCTAAAAGTCTTCACTTAATAGTATATAGAGAAGCATCAGCCACAGAGAAAGCTGGGTATTAAAAAGCAGTGTTCCTTACTTAATAGCTTAGTGTGATCATGTAGTATATGTCCATGTAATAAGTGGTTTAAAAAAACATATTTTCATAGCTAAAAATAAAGATAATTCAGAAAGTTGCCCAGGATTTAAAAAAATGGCATATGTGTGTTTATATTTGTCTGTCTAGTGTGGGATTGCTTGTAGAATCAGATTGTTCTTTATGGTTTAGCATTTCTATATTTTGTAAAATAGAATATTGGCATAGCTTTTTGGGAATGCAATACTGGATATGACAAAATATGTAATACACATAATGGAAGCCGAGCAGGCAGACACCTTAAGAAAATGCATAATTTACTTCCTTGTTGTTCAGCAGAATGAAGTATGCTCTTACTAGCCCTAGTTTTTTGGGTTGTTTGGTTTTTTTTCCCCGATCTTAAAAACACCACTGGTGCGTAATCCCTGTGGATTAACTCAAAACTAAACCAGTTTGACTACTTGAATGTCCTTACAGGTGGAGACTGTTACAGGGGTGTCCATAACAGGTCATTGTAAGCACGAAAACATATCTACCTTCAAATTATTGTGTGCAAGGTTATATAACAAACACAGTATACTGTTTCAGTAGGAAGAAATTCTCATTATGGCACCATCAGGAAGAAAGCATGGAGGAAAAGCTGGTAAACCAGCACAAGAAGTTCAAGCGATACCTGCCTATGACTTTCAGGAGGAAAGAAAAGAGCTGAGTGGATCAGAGGAAGATATTAGAGAAGGTGCTTATGTGATTTCTTTGTTTGTTTTTTTTAGAAGTGAAGGTTATAATACTTCTAACAATGAACAGAAATGAAGACACTTCCATGTTAGCAAGTGTCGGAGTAAGCATGGTTCACAATGTTTGTGACTGCCAGCCTCCTACTGTGTAATTTTGATTGGTAAGGGAAGAGAACACAATAGAATAGCTCTGTATAGTGCACTATTATGTCTTCAAATTATAGGTGGAGTCTTTAATAGAGTAGGATTTTGTTACATGATTTTGTGACTTTATTTTAATGCCATATCCTTTTATCACCTGGCTGCATATAACATTCTGTGATCAGGATGGAACAGAAGAGCTCTGCTCACTTGTATGGAGTGCTGAGGTGCGTAGGGTAGTTGGAGTCTTAATGCTGGCAGGGTTAAGAGTACTTCAGGATGAATCCAACTCAAAGAAGAGAAAGGGGAAGAAGCAGAGAAAGCTGAGGAAAAAAGAAAAGAAGTCAACCAAGGGATTCTTGTTTGATTTTGTGGGATTGTCATGAAGAAGTGGACTTTGCTTAAAAATGCAGTTCTCATTCATCATGAGATAGTTTTTTGTAAGGTTTGATGTTACTCCATTGCTGTATTTTTGTCTTTCAGCAGTTATCTCTGGGCTTAGAAATCTGACACCCAAGGATTTTTATTTTTTGGAAAGAATATTACTATTTGTGATTTTGCTTTTTTAAAGGTCAGAGTACACAATTTCATTACTTATTTAACAGTAAAATGAAATTCTTACAGATTGGGCTTTTTCAATTTTTAGATTATTTTTGCCTTTCTGAGTGAGTGAGTTGGGAGTAATTGTATAGTAGTGAACAGAGAAACTAAAGAGTGGAAAGAGAAACTAAAGCTGGTTGAGACCAGTCTAGAGGAACTGACGGCAGTGCCAGCTCAAATCTAGCCTTGCAGAACCACCATTTGTCAACTCAAGATTCAAAGTTTTAAGAGCTGCATGTGTTATGGATGGGAACTGAAACCCACGAGACATGTTCAGAGAAGTGGCGTTACAGAAAAGTAATTACACTTAATAATTCAAATCACCCCCAAAAATATATTTTTGTAAAGCTTTTTGAAATTTATATTAAGGCGAAACACCAGTAATGGACAAGCATGGAAAGAAAAGACCTTTGGTGACTACTCATGTGGTTCCAGATGATGTGGGGTAAGGCTAGGATTTTTTTTTTCCCCCCCAAAATAAGCAAGTCTTAAATAGATACCAATTTCAGGTATTCACTATGCTTGTTTTGCTTGAGATTTGGTTTGGTGTTTTTTGTTTTTTGTTTTTTTTTTTTAGTATTTGATTCAAAAATCAAGTGACAGATAATACAGTAGTTGTAGGTAAAAAGAGAAAATGTAATGTTTAAAAGTTAGTAATTATGCAGTTTCTTTGTAGATACTTTTGAGAATACTGATCTATTTGTACATGTTCTTACAATTCTTGTTTCTTTCAAAAGATGATGTAAGTTTTATCCTAAATTGTTGATAATTTCATTAATTTTCTTCCCTCTGATGAAGTTGCTTAAAGATATTAACAGTACTTTAAATGATCCAACAATTGCATGAAAAATAAATTAATTTTACAAATAAATGTTACAAAATTCAATAGTTATGAGCAGTGTAAATAAAACAAAAAAGTATATTTTGACATAGTTTTTAGCAAGATTATAGCTGTTGAGTTGAAGATATACTTTTTTTCTTTACCTTTTTTTTTTACTCTTCAAAAAAGAAAGTGATATAAAAACAAGGTAAACATTTTCTTTACCCCCCATGTTCCTTTTTTGGACTCATCAGCCATTGTACCACTGCCTTATACACTGGTGTTATCATCTTAAAAGTGTTGTAAAAGCAAGCCTGGTATTATTTGTCTTGGATTTTTCGTACTGTGCCAGTCAGGCTAATTGTGATGGACTTGTTTTCATTTGATGTTCCAAATATTTTTCTTTTTTTTTTTTGTATAGGGAATAATTAATTTTATTTACTGTCCTTCCCGACTCAGGACCCTTTAAATGCCTAATACTGCCTTTTTACTGGGGAGTAAGTTAATAAATTCTAGTACATTTTTAACAAAGCAGCAAATTAGTCTAAAAAAGAGACCTCTCGAAGGAGGAGAAAAGGAGTTTAATTTTTTTATCTTGTAGAACAGTAGCAGCTCTGTCACTGCTTACAAGTAATAGGCACGTAATTAAATTAGTTTTAAGCATACACAACAGGTCTTATTCTAAAGTCAGAAAATGGGCAAATAAAAATTTTATACACTGTTTTGTAGGGGTGAAGTACAGAATATGCTGGAAAGATTTGGAGGTAAGTATGTTTACATTCTAATAAATTAAAAAACAACTCATGTTTAAGTTGCGGAATTGGCAGTGATTCCTTACCATAAAATAACTTTCAAGATTTACATAAAATGACCACTCTTTGTAGCATTTTTCAGTGTTTCTGAAAAAAGCCAGTTTTCAGAAAAAAGTTGTATCTAAGTAGACCAAAGAGAAAGAAATAATGACATAAAAAGTGAGAGGCAAGTATTAGTGTAGGTAATTACAAAGGAAAAAGGGAAAGATGCATGAGTGCTTTTGGTTGTCAATTCCTATTTTAAGATGAGTTGTAAGAGGTAGTCATATTGTAGAGAAAAAGGACAGTGTGAGTTAGCTGTTGTTCCTACTCAATTTTTTGTTACAATGTGGTAGAAGAGACCGGGGATTGCAAGACTTGAGTGAGAAAATAGGGGCATGCAAGTATTAATATAAGCGGCTAAATAGAACAAATAGTTCTAATTCTAGACAAGGAATTTTGCAAGTGTATTGTAGTTGTGATACAGAATGACCTAGAGAGTAGTATGTACTCCACACCTTCATAAATCAGAGATCAGGGAATCAGTAGAAAAGAGAATTTCAGCAGTCAGGAAGAGTACATGTTTGTAGTAAGAGCTAAAGAATGAGGGTAAGTAATGCCACTCATCTAGTGATGAGAGACTTATGCATGTTACCTAGTTGGATTTAGTTTAATCGTAATCAGATCCTCAGATGGCTTGACTTACAGTTAAATTTTCAGCTGACAGCTTAAAGAAAAAAGACATTTCACTTGTAAAGAATTTATAATACACAACAGAGTGTAACAACACATCAAAAAGCTGTGGAGGGAAGGGAAACCCTCTTAATACAAGTACTATATACTCAGTAGCTGGTTAATACTTTCATTATACATATAAGAAAATGCTGTACACAGTCATTACCTGCCTGTTAATCTTAAAGTGAAAGAGGAGTTGAAGGAATTCCTTAATCCACGCTGTTAAGGTACATATTAGAATGCTATTGTAGATTTAGCAATCTAGATAGGAGGAGGATTTCAATGTTAAAAAGCTAGGACTGCTGGTTATTGAAGAGTCAAAACCAGGATGGAAGGAAGGAAAATTAATGGATCAGAGAGAGGATGCTGTCTGCTCAAAAATAATATAATTTGATAATAATAGGTTTGTCATTGGCAGGGACAGATGCCTCAGCAAATTAGAAAGAGAGGTTTGACAGATGTTTTCTGAAATCTACAGTGAGAAGGAAAAGAAATTGCTGTATTAAGCTTAAGCTGTGATTTGTTTGTTAAATCTCCAAATCTAAATTAAAGGGGAACAAACATACTAACTTATACTAACTTGAAAACTTTTAAAAAGTACTAAGTCTCTACGAAGTATGAAAAATAGTTTGTCATTCATTCATTCATTATGTTCACAGTGATGGTAATCACATACTACCTTTATTTCTGAAATCTAAGTAATTTGAGTATTACCCTGAAACTTGTGGTTTTGCTAGGAAAAAACTAAAAAGTGTCAGCATAACTAAATTCTTTGAAGGTCTGGAAACTGAGCTGGCACTGCAGTCATGCAGCCAAACTAATGAGGATTTTGATGGTGTGACTAAAATATCGTTAGATACCAGAGGAAGGAACAAGATGTCTATACTCAGTCAGGTTTGTGCAAGGTATCTAGCTTTGAGTGGAGAATTTACAGACTGCGAGATGTCCATATACAATGTTTGCAGAGATGCAGTGTGAACTGATTGGATAGTGCTCCCAGTGTTTCAAGCATATATGTGTGCTTATTGTATGGATGATATGTTAGAAGTGCATGTTGGACCATAATAATCAGTAGGGGAACACATGATGTCAGCGTGGACGGAACAGATTCAAATGTACATAATGGAAGTGCTCCAGCAACCCTGAGTTCAAACTGCTGGACAGTTTCAGTTCACTGTGTGTCTGCTCAGAGCCAGTCTGGCACCGCACCCACTAGTGTCCTGCCCAGAATGAAAGTAGCAAAAGCTGAATCACATCATGGTAGGTCCAATTTAGTCTAGCCCCAGAGGAAGGTGGGACTCAAAGCAGGTGCTAGAGTAGCTGATGGGGCTGGGCAAGGAGTAGCTGCAAATCCAGAGGCCGGGTGTTGGTTAGGACGTATGGGGGGCTTAGGGAAGCAGCACTCGCACCGGTACCAACAGCAGGTTGAGGGACGTGCCAAACACAGCATCCAGGAGCCCAGATCATGTTAGCTTCTTTCCATTAGAACACACCTCGTTTGCTTCTCCAAAGCGTAACACATGAGCATTTTTAATAAAAGGCACAATGTATCTCTGTATGCTTAATTTCTAAGTACTGTTTTGATTTTTAGCTGACATTAACAAGGCTCTCTTAGCTAAGAGGAAAAGATTAGAAATGTATACGAAAGCCTCACTCAAAACCAGTAACCAGAAGATTGAACATGTTTGGAAATCACAGCAGGAGCAAAGGTAGCATTTAACCTTGTTTTTCAAACCTCTGAAATCGAATTCCCTTTTGTGTCACAGCATGGATAGTTGATCCATCTTCTTGCAGTTAAATAGCAAGCAGTGTATCTACTAAACATCTGCTCAAGTCCTCTGTTTCTGCTGCCTCCAGTTGTGTCCACTTGGTTAAATTGACAGTAATAGTTTAGCATAGTCCATTCTCTTTTGAATGGACAAACTTAAGATTTGGAATTTTGAGAGCAAGGTACCTTAAAGAGCTGGCTTTACTTTTGCTTTATCTTTATGGAAAATGATATTTGAAGTTATTTTTGTCTTTTAAACCAATGTTTTTAGTTTTTCCACTTCAGTTGGAATTTTCTGTTTGTACTTGAAAACTGAAAAATGTTCAGTAAAATTTTTATACCATTCTGGTTAAGAAAGAAAATAATTTTCATTTTCATACTGTAAATAAATTTCACCCTACATTACAGTCCTCTTGCCTCTTAAGGCATATTTAATTACTACATCTGATACTACAGGTAGAGCAAACTGAAAAATGAGACAGCTAAAAACTGAAAGTCAGCAATACTTGTAACTTGGTGGATTCATACATATGTATTTGAAACTTGACAAAATTTAAGTTTACATAGATAGAAACTACAGCATAATGAACTAATGAATGAGGTAGTCAGTTTTTCATTATAAACCCCTTCTGTTAAAGCCAAGATCTGTAGTTGGATTAGAAAAACACAGTAAATCTCAGAAAACCTGGCACTGTTAGGAATAAAAGCTGTTGTAATTTTTTTTAAACGCAAGTTTTGTATGAGTGCCGTCACCTCCTATGTATATAATCCGCATTCACTTAGAAAGTGTGTGTGTGTGTGTGTGCGCGCGCTCAGTTTTTCAAAACATACAGTATTCAGTTAAGGCCAGATGTCAAAACAACCTGTTTCTTTATCTACTCCAGCTCCTTTCTACTGTGTGTGTTGAACCTTAGCTTTCCTTGTAATTCTTCATAGCATTTGTCATACTTACGGCTAGTGTCTATTTATAGGCAGAAGCTCAATCATGAGTTCTCCCAGCAGTTCCTGACTTTATTTCAGCAATGGGATGTAGATGTGCAAAAAGCAGAGGAGCAGGAAGAAAAAATAGCGGTGGGTTTCCAGCATGGCATGAGTTTCACGGTATTTTCACAAGGAGGAAATACTGTTGTTTAGACACTCACGAAGTGTAACAACACTTTATGTAGTTTAAACAAACATATGATTGTTTGCCTCTTGATTAAAAAAATTCATTCAAGTTTGGTGGCTCTCAGACTATAAATACATTAAAGTTTTGGGATATATTTTAAAGTGAAGGGGGTGCATTTATCAACTTTATTGCATAAAGTTTATAAATGGCAATGAGTGATGCTCTAGGCCAGCATATGACTTGAAAAAAGCCAAGACCATTTATAGATAAGAAAGATCTGTGCTGTTTCTGTGCATCCACAGCCTTTGGATTCAGGGAAATAAGGAGTAAAGTAGTGTAGTTGTCTTTTAGTATGCGTTGCTTAAAAATATGCCTGCATATTATAAATGCATGAGAATTTGATCACTGGAAGGGAATAGGAGCTCTACAATGGAATGTAATCACATGATGCTGTATTTGTACTTCCAACACATTTGCAAGTTTAGCTTTTCCCTAGGCGGCATATTTCCCTGGGATACCCTCGAGAACTGCATTGGATAGCAATCCTCATAGGATCTCATAGGGATAAATCAGGTTGGAAGGGATCTCAAGAGGTGGCTCAGGGCTTAATCCAGTCTTCAGTCTTTCTTTAATTAATACAAGGATAACTCTCCAGGCAGAGATCTAGATTACATGACCCAGATTTCTAGTGAAGGCATAATTTCTGATTCTAATAAAGGACAATAGTGTTGCTGTTCAAGCGCTTTTGGTTAACTAATGCGATTATTTTTTTCTTTGCTTCTGCTTCAGAATATGTTTCGTCAGCAACAAAAAGTTTTTCAACAGGCAAGAATAGTTCAGAGTCAGAGACTGAAAACCATTAAGCAACTCTATGAGCAATTCTTAAAGGTACAGTAAATTTTCTTAGAAGTCAGCTGATCCTTATCGCATCACTTAACAAAGCTGCATTAATTCAACCTTTATGAAATACAGAGATTTGAGGTTCATTTAAGGAAAATAACAGCCTTGCATGAATATTCACGTTAGCATCTTTCCCTTATTTGTTAAGAACATGGCTTGTTCTCTCTACACATGCATACAGATTGCATCTGTTTAATAAATTATTTAGTAAAATGTATTCTCACGGGGATCCCATTGGCTCACCTGTTTCAAATATTTAACCACAACCCTAAGAGCATACTTTCTAAACAGAACAAAGTTTTGTACCAGTTCAAAGGTTATATAGGTCAGTTAAATCATCAGGATTTTGTCTTGATTATACCCTTGGATTTTTGGAATGTATTTAAAAAAGTGAAACTTGACAATTTATTAAAAGTAGATCTTAGGCTGCAATTAACGGCTTTTATTACTGCTGGAAGGTGCATCTCCCATAATGAGAATTAGATACCATTTTTTTTCTGTCACTAACCTTTTTAGCTATTGCTGCTTCATGTAAGGGAAAATTAACTGTAATTCCCTTAAAATTGCCCAGTTAGAACTCCATCTCTTCCTGAGCAACATTCATTAGAAAGGGTTCTCCTTTCTGTAATGTAGTATTCAAGGTAAGCATTCATTAAAATGTCAACAGGAAGAATCTGACGGACATAATGATTTATAGTGAAAACAAGCCCAGCTGGATGGATATGTAATCAGTCCCGTTTAACTTTCCTGTTGCTTTATGCATAATTTTTGTATTTGCTGGGAGTCCCTACAAACACCATTTTTTGGACAGTGCTTACAGAGATAATTTATTTTAAACACGTGATTCATACTGATCAACTGCAGTGTGTTTTGGCTTTTTGTTTTTTTAAACAAATTTCCTTCCCCCACTATTTTTCTAAGGTATTAGAAATCTAAATGGTGAGAAAAATTAACAATTGGTTTTATAATGAATGCAGAGGCACAGTACCATAGAACCTGTGAAGGGCTGAGGTGGGAAGGGACCTCTGGAGGTTGTCTGGTCCAGCCAGCAGGTGGTACAGCAGGGTGGCCTAGAGTCAGTTGCCCTGGACTTACATCCAGATGGCTTTTGAATATCTCTAAAGATGGAGACTCCACAGCCTCTCTGGGCAACCTGTTCCAGTGCTCAGTCACCCTCACAGTAAAAAACTGTTTCCTGGTGTTCAGACGGAACCTCCTGTGTTTTCAATTTGTGCCCATTGCCTCTGGTCCTGTCTCTGAAGAAGGGCTCTCTGAAGAGCCCTTCAGGTATTTATGTATATAGATAAGACCCCCCCCGAGCCTTCTCTTCTCCAGGCTGAACAGTCCCAGCTCTCTCAGCCTTTCCTCATAAGAGAAATGCTGCTGTCCCTTGATCATCTTCATGGCCCTTTGTTGGGCTCTATCCAGTATGCCCATGTCTCTCGTGTACTGAGGAGTGTGGAACTGGACACAGCACGCCAGGTGTGTGTGGTCTCACCAGTACTGAGTAGAGTGGAAAGAAAGATCACCTCCCTTGACCTGCTGGCAACAGCCGTCCTAATGCAACCTAATGCAACTGTTAGCTGCCTTTGCTGCAGTGGCACACTGCTGGCTTATGTTCAGCTTGGTGTCCACCAGGACCCTCAGGTCCTTTTCTGCCAAGCTGAAAAGTGTGTGGCCCCCAGTATATACTGATACATGAGGCAGATTCAAGTCTGTCAGTTTCTAACAAACCTTAATTTTTGTTCAAGTCATTTCCTAACTGGTCCCTTTTTGAAATTTCAGTTAGTTATGATATGTTTGGTTTGTTTTTTTCAAGTCTGGTAGCTTCAAAAAAGTAAATCTGAAATAGAGCAACTCTTAGTTTAAGATAGTTGAAATGTACAGAGGATATTACAGAAGCATTAATAAATAATAACTGTTCCAAAATGTCAAAAATGTCTTCATCGAAGATGAAAAACTGAACAGAAGGTCAAGTATTACTTTGATTTTTGTCTTCAAAGAAGATCAAAAGGTAGAAATCAAGCTTCAAATAAGCTTAACTAAATCCAAGTCAAGGAAAATGCAACTACACACGTACACAGAGTTAGGCATAATTGTACGTACAAAAGGGAAGATAACCAGCAAGCTTTACTTCGCTTATTTGGGCAGAAGTGTGCAAAAAGAAGGAAATCCGACGGGTGTTACAGTCCTTACTTCAAGTCTTAGTACAAGGTTGTTGTAATATTAAACCCCTATCATTCACAGAAACACTAGGTTGGAAAGGACCTTCAAGAACATCAAGTCCAACCATTAATCCAGTGCCACCATGTCCCCTAAACCATGTCCTGAATTTCATTCATTTTCATTCCTGACAGATGTCTGTTTAATCTTTTCTTGTAGAACTCTTATCTTGTATTGAAATGCGGGATAACTAGCTGAGACCTCACAGATGCTGAATGGAAGGGACAGTTTCCTTCACAGGGTTCATATTGTTGAAACAGGAATGTAGACTGGAGTACAAAGTCCTGTATGATTTGTCAAGTTTGTGACAAAACTAATCAATTATCAATGATGACTGCTGCTGTAAAAATTAAACTGTAGTCTGAATAATGGTTGGTTTGTTTTAAATTAACCTTTTGACATTGAACCATTATGAATTAAGATTATCCTTAACTTCAGAGCATGGAAGAGCTGGAGAAGAGCAATGAAAATCTTCTAGCTGGTGCACAAAGCGAACTTCGCAAAGAAATGGCTATGTTGCAGAAGAAGATTATGATGGACACGGTAAGTATCACATCGATGAAGAAGTTAAATGCAAAAATAGAACATTCTATAAAAAAAGTCATTTGACATTCTTTTAATTAGCTCAAAGGAATCATATTAATACGGCATTTGTTCAGTATTATCTCCTTTTCTTGTAACAGCAACAGCAGGAGATGGCAACTGTTCGCAAGTCTCTTCAGTCCATGTTATTCTGATGGCTCAATGGAGAAACAACTTGTACCTAAGTAACATGATACAAGTATAGGCATTAGCCATAGAGAAGTATGTTAAGATTTAAATGTTTTAAAGTTCCTATTAAACACTTTCATGGATTGTTCTAATCTTGTGTCTGATAATGTTATAAGAATGTATATTAGTGTATTTATTACTTTAGGGGTGTGGGGAGGGGTGGTATGGACCCCAAACCATTTACTGTCTGTCCAGTTAATCTTTAACAATTTAATACTCACTTTCAATAGCATTGGACTGTTTAAATTGTTTCACTTTTTATAATGCCAAATTGTAACAACGGGCAGAATTAACGAAAAATGCATTACCCATATTTTACATAATAACTTCAGGCCTTTGGGTACATTGTGCAAATAGAAGCATTTTTCACAAGCTGCAGACTTTAAGATTTTTATATTTTCAACATTTAGTCTGCTGACATATCAGCAGTTATAAAAGTTCAGAGTATGACATACCTCATGTAAGATTGTTTAATGATGTGTATTGCATTAAATTAAATTTTGTTAACTCTTTCGTTAGGCTAGGCATTGTAATATCTTTGTACTAGTAAGAGATTTCTGAACTGCTGTAATTTGTCCAAAAAGCAGGTTTCTTTAGTAGCATGATGAGCTGAGTATTATAACTTTAGATGACATCTGCTCAAGTAAACATAATTAAACATTATGTGTTTTGGGGTATATAGTTCTTGTAGAACCACTGCTAGAACTAGCTAGCTCATTTATTTAGTACAAGTTATTGCAAGCCTTTGAGATGGAGTATTACGGTTTGCAATTCCAAATGACTGGAATAGGGAGGCCTAAGTTTTAAGCATAAAGCATTTTTCTTTCATGTATCTCATTACAGTCAATCAGTATAAATTAAACAAGCAGCTTAGCTTGCATGCAGTTTGTTTTTACAAAAAACCATTATGCCTGAATATCCACTTTTACTAATTAGGTAGTTCCTAACATATTTAATGCTTAGATTTAACACCATAGTGGATAAAACAAAAACCATCCACACACCCACACGCACAAATGTGATGTTTTCATAACAATGTGTTTCAAAACCAGGACATACAGATTCTTCTCCTCAGCTTACTAAAATTTTTAGTTTGGAATCAAGTCTTTGATGATGGTTCTCCAGTTCTGGGAGCCAGATTAGTGATGGCTAACTTACAGAAACTTCAACTATTAGGTGGCAACTGAAGTTGAAAACACAATGGGTATGGAGCTCTTTTTGTTCTGCACCTGGGCCTCAGGGAAGGAGCAAACACAGAGGCTATATTGCAAGAATGATGTATGAGGTAGTATGGGCCTCTGGTGGGTAACAGGTAACTATGCTAATTTGCAACTATGCTGCTGAGTCTCAGCCCTCTCAGGATAATTAGATGATGCTATGAAATACAGTTAACAGTTTTTGCTTCCTATCTTCAGTACTAGGTTATTTGTTAGTATTGCCTCATGTTTCTGGTTTTCTGAATGATTTCTGTATTAGTTTCCTATCATCCACATACCTCAATCATATTCTTAAAACTACTTATACCTACTACTGCATGACACATTTTTGAGCATTCTGGGGAACCAAACCTTCTCACTCTAAAAAAGTCACCTGTCTTTTCATCAGGTGGTTAATTTGTTTACAATATTCAGACAAACTGAAATGGTCTTTACCATCTTCTCTTCTATTTGCCCGTGGCCTGGGTACTTTTTTAGAGTGAGAAGGTTTGGTGTGTCTTTCCCAGCCTGAAACGAGCAGGAGGATTCATTTGGAATTTATATTAGTCCCTTAG
The DNA here is from genome assembly GCF_000687285.1 of Phaethon lepturus. NCBI lineage: Eukaryota > Metazoa > Chordata > Aves > Phaethontiformes > Phaethontidae > Phaethon > Phaethon lepturus. Next base: position 61,804 of record NW_010564040.1, read on the forward strand.
AGTGCTAGTCCTTTGGCAGTAACTGTTACAGTTATCCCTCAAGTTATCAGTATATCCTCCTTAGGGCAGGAGTGTGGTAGATGGTGTTTTATCCCCTCCAAATTTAGCAGACAGTACACCACTTCTGAAGTTCCTTGAACACCTCAGGAAGTCTTTTTGAATTAATGTGCAGCTAAGAAACTGCAGTGGTAATATTTTTAAAACAAACCATAGCATTTTTTATTGTACAGTTCAGGAAGGACTTCATGAACTCACAGCTCAGCTACACATCAGCAACTAAAAGTGGTAATGAACATATTCAACAGCTTTTTACAAAAATCATATTCAAGTTGTACCTCTTTAAAGGAGCTTAAGCTTATAGGGTCTGTGTGCAAGTCATGATTTGCTCATACAGATAATAAGCTACTTTCATTCAGCTTTTCTCTAATGACAACAGCAGCCCTTCAGCTAGGCACATTACTTTAGCCAGTGGGTCTGTTCTTAAAGAAAGAGAAGGGCTGATAGTGGACCTGACTTTCTGTTCTGGAGAGGTTTACATTAGGGTTTAGTACCATGCAGTTTTGTTTGGATAGAGTACAGTGATAGCTACAAGACAAATTAGATAGATAATAAATTAAATGAATGCAGCAATAGCAAACGTACTTCAGAGGGGTAGGTTGCATTGTCACAGTGAAACAGTCACAGTCATTTAAGTTTATCAGTGAACTTTGTCATTCACTTCTGCAGTTTCACAGACACAAGTCAGGGTAGGTAAAGCTAGTACCCTCATAGTCTAGATAATGATGGAGCACAATGAGGCAAACCTTATTATGACCACAAAACCAGAAACTGGCCTTGAAAGAAATTACAAGCTACAATTGCATTTAATAACAGTAGGTTATGTACTAAGACATTAAAGAATGCATGAATCCTAAAGGCACTCATAAGATTATTTTGAAATAGAAGAAAATTTCCCTGAGCTATACCTCCTTCCTCCTACTGATCCAGTAGCTTGTTCTTTAGAAATACCAGAACAGAGATTAATGAGTAGTTTTACCTCATGGATGCCTCATTTTACCAGTGTTAATAATGCAGTACTGTATCCACTGATACCTCTGACTATCACTTCACAGCAGCTCCGAGAAGACTTTGGAAACTAATGCTAGAAGATTAGTCACTTGGTCTAGGGAAAAGTGAAATTCCTCTTCAAATTCTGGTTGGTAGCACCTTGGTTTGCAGTTTACATTCACCAGACCAGAAGTACAGAATTACTATTACCTAACAGGAAATGGCAAAAGTTTCAAATACAGTATTCATGGTATGAAATAACAGCTGCAATGTCTAAAATGCAGAGGGAAATACATCCTGGTTCAAAAGTAACGATTACAATAGAATCTGCAGGACTTTGTAGTTTGTAATTCTAACATCTGGTAATATGTGGGATAAAGTGAGCTGTCTCATAAAACTATTTTCTTGAAAAGCTTAATCTGTCTTCCCAAAAAAAGAGAGGCTGCTTCATTCAACATTCCCCTAACTGCTGCTTCTTTTGTCCTTGACCTATTTAATCAGTCATTATGGTTTTGAACCTGTTCAGGAGCTTGATGAGATGAAATTCTGAAGACATGTATATGAAGATGAGCAGCAATCTGTAGGCATACACCAGTGGCATATCTCAGCATATCAAACAAGGATATGAACTTCAAAAGAACAGAACAGAACAGATTAAAAAAAATCCAAGTATTTTTTAAATTGTCCCTACCATAAATTCAGCTGTACTTTAATCAGAATCTATCCAAGTGACAAGTTTAACAAGCATTTTAACATAGAGTGGTCTAGTTTAGAAGAAAAACAAACCAACCCAAACAAACCCCAAAACCCAAAAACCAAACAGCACTAAACACTTACAAAGTTTGATAAACAAAGGTTAGTCTGCACTTTGCAGAGTAACTTTAAACAAACTACCTAGACTAAAGCATAATTACAAGAGAGATCTGTAAATTTACTTTCACATCTCTGTTCCAAGGAAAGCAAGCCAATCAGCTCCCTACATGTTTACATGGTATCCTGGCACTCCCTCCGCAGCAACAGCTGAAATCTGAGCAAGTCAGAAATGGCAGCGCAGAATGACAGGGACAGTTCTCAATCCATTCCTTTAAGTATGCTCCAAATGAAAAGTATAAAACAAAATGCTTACCAATGCTATCCATAGAACAATATATTCATCAACGAAACTGTTGAAGTACTGGTCCAAAAACAGAAGTCCTGGCCCAATAAATGCAGTGTCCTGAAGACAGATTTCACTTTTTGTCATGTGAGCCACCTATGGTAAAAAAAAAAAAAAAAGAAAAAGACCACAAAAATGTATCACTGCAAGATCAGTGTAACTACCGGCAAACCAGCACAATATCCTTGCCCAGCGACAGCCTGCTGTCCAGAGTTCTTAGGAGGTGATCAGCAGGCCAGCCAAGGGCTTCACAAACGCTTCAGGGCCAGCTGCTCCCCATCAGTTTCTTTCCCAAGGATCAAGTAACCTCTTCCCAGGTTATTCAATCAATATACAGTATTTTAATCAGTGATAACTGCTATTTGAGTTATGAGTTGCTATTTGTTGACTTCATTACATAAGACATGTGTATGTGTCCTTCAGAGTTTTGTTGTAAGTTACATCCATACCAGTGCATTTTAGCTACTTGCAGTAGTTTCCGTTCTGTATTTGAGGGTAAGACTATGCAAGTGTATTACTGAAAATGAACACTATTCACATGAAATGTTTTCAAGTCTAACTTAAAAATTTTGGCTTTACTTAGCCAAAAGCTAACTAGAAACTAGGCTTTTGCTTAGGTGACAAGACTAGTTTTCATTGTTTGGTAGAGACAGTGATTGTATTGGGTTTGTGTGGCAAGGTTTTGGTAGCAGGGAGGCTGCAGGGGTGGCTCCTGTGAGAAGCTGCTAGAAGCTTCCCCTGTGTCTGATGATAGAGCCAACAGGAGCCTGTTCCAAGACAGACCTGCCGCTGGCTAAGGCCAAGGCCATCGGCAACGGTGGTAGCGCCTCTGAGATAACAGATTTAAGAAGGAGGAAAAAAAACTGGCACGCAGCAATTGCAGCTGGAGAGAGGAGTGAGAATATGTGAGAGAAACAGCTCTGCAGACACCGAGGTCAGTGCAGAAGGAGGGGCAGGAGGTGCTCCAGGCACCGGAGCAGAGATTCCCCTGCAGCCCGTGATGAAGACCATGGTGAGGCAGGCTGTCCCCCTGCAGCCTGTGAAGCTCCACAGTGGAGCAGATATCCACCTGCAGCCTGTGGAGGGCCCCGCGCTGGAGCAGGTGGATGCCTGAAGGAGGCTGTGACCCTGGGGGAGGCCCATGCTGGAGCAGGCTCCTGGCAGGACCTGTGGCCCTGTGAAGAGAGGAGCCTGCGCTGGAGCAGGTTTTTGCTGGCAGGACTTGTAACCCCGTGGAAGGGACTCAAGCTGGAGCAGTTTGTGAAGAACTGCAGCCTGTGGGAAGGACTCATGTTGGAGA
>NW_010564040.1:65350-81871 GCF_000687285.1 Phaethon lepturus
CAGACTTTGAGGAGTCCTCCCCCTGAGGAGGAAGGAGCAGCAGAGACCAGGTGTGATGAACTGACCACGCCCCATATTCCCCATCCCCCTGCGCTGCTCAGGGGAGGAGGTAGTAGAGAAATCAGGGCAAAAGCGAGCCTGGGAAGAAGGGAGAGGTGGGGGGAAGGTGTTTTAAGATTTGGTTTTAGTTCTCATTATCTCTACTCTGATTTTGATTGCAATAAATTAATTTCCCCAAGTCAAGTCTGTTTTGCCTACGATGGTAATTGCTGACTGATCTCTCCCTGCCCTTATCTTGACCCACAAGCTTCTTGCTGTATTTTCTCTCCCCTGCCCAGCTGAGGCAGGGAGTGACAGAGCAGCTTTGGTGGGCACCTGGCATCCAGCCACGGTCAACCCACCACAGTGATGTATGCACAGAGACACTTTACAGAATGACCAACAGAAGATTGCTGGGGGTGGAGGGAGGGAATCTATTCCCCACACACCCCCTGACCCTTCCATGTTTAGCATTCTTAGAGACAACTTAAACTCACCTTTAATTGAGAGGCAGAGAAGAGGTTTTTTGTAAGAAGTTGGAGACCTAATAAAGGACATATGAAGAGTCCATACCAGGAAGCTCAAACATGGCAGAAGGAAAGTAGTCTAGGTGCCAAGTTTGCCATAAGAAATCACCCTGTCATTCCTTGCTTCCTTGCTTGTGGATACTTGGCAAGTATGATTAAGGTACTGAGATGTTCCTGTGAACAAAGTGGTCTCTTAGCATAATATAAATAATGTTCAACTCTATGCTGAACAGCAAAATTCACAGAAAAGCCTGTGGGTGTCCCAGTCTGAAGACAGGACAAACCACAAAGGCTTACATCCAGAGCAGAGCTGACAAAGGCTTCCACTCTAAGCCAACTAAGGATGCACCAGTCCTGCTAAAGGGATCTGCTGCAGGCAGCAATCAGTTCCTGGCTCATGTCTTGGCACGACGTGCAACAGCTATGCAGGGTTAGCGCCCATGGCGCAGCTCTGGCACATCCACACAAACCGTGCAAACCGTGGCTCATGTCTCCGCTGGGCCTCCTGCCTGTCACGCCTTAAGTTTTTACTGCAGTTACTCGCTCCCAAGTGCCTGAAAGACAAGGCTTCCTGAAATAGTATCAGAAAACTGAGCGCGCTAAACCCACAAAATCCTCTCCCCACTACCTTTACAGATTTGTCTCTGGAGCAACTACCCTCAAAGCTACACCTAAGCATCAAGGGAAATATGGTTTGCTCAGAAGTGTCTGTGAGTGAGTTGACATACGTACAGCGATGACTGCTGGTTACCAGGACCCAGGGGTGCTCTGAATGAGCAAGGCAGATAAGGTGTTTGACAGAACAGATGAACTGCGTCAAGTTAAATCTTGAGGCTCTCAGTCTTCTTTATCAGCATTCCCCCTCTTGCACCAAGTTAGTAGCTCACTAGGTGAACTCTACTCAGCAAGACAGTCTGTAAAATACCTGTTTTCTAGTGTTTGAAAAATGTCATGCTGGGGGGGGTGGGGAATAAAAATCAGCTGGCTCCATTACTGTTGTTAGTAAATATGTAGTAAGGCAGATTTTATTTTTTTAATCCACTGATGAGGTTTTTAATTACAAAAGAGATAAAGATAAAAAAATCTCTTCATTTTAATGATTAAAGTAAATTCCTAGTTCAGATAATTAAATCAAAAGTCACAGCACCATTAGTAAGGCTTGAGGGACCAGAGTTATGATGTTAAGGACAGACACGGTATTTCTAAGAGTAAGTTAAAACTGAAAGTTCTAACCAATACCTTCAACACAAAGTATGTCTTTGCATCAGTGTCATATATAATCTCTCTGTAGGAGCCTGAGTCTAGTTCAGTGTCTTGGGCACAATGAAACTAGTAATATAGTGGCAGAGCAGAATGGGAAAATGTGCAGTGCCCACTGATCCAGCAAGCATTAAACCAAGAACCAGTTTAGTTTTAGGAGGTGTAGGACTGAAACAAGGTTCCTTACCACCAACTTCTGTGAGATTTTAGCATTCACAAATCCAAATGTCAAGACATACAGGCAAGAATGTTTTTCAAACAGCTGAGTTGTAGACTTTTTATAGATCATAATGGCCAGTATGATAAGTAGTCCAATGTGCAGGCCTGGCGAGAGAACACTTGTTCCCTGAAATACAAATGGACAGAAAACTTGTCTTAGGCTTCGGGCATGCATTAAGGTCCAGATTTTATGCTTATTGCAAATACCATTAAAACAAACCCAGCATTGTCAAAACTCAGGGAAAGTCCATTAGCATTATGCCAATGCTGTTAGTATCCTTTGCAGTGACCAGTAATCAATTTTGTAAGAAAATTCTTTGCTGGTTCCTGTGACAGAAGAAATGCAGTAACAGGCAGAAAGAAGGCAGATAATGAAGTCTTTGCTTTAGCCATCCAACACTCATATACTTGCCTGCTTAAATGCTTAAACAGAGAAAACCCTTACGATCATCTGAAATGCAATAAATCATGGGCATAAACTATTCAAACCGCGCTAAGATTTTTAAAGCAACTTACTGCTATTGTAGATCCATTCTTTCCAACCCCTCCACCAAAGATGACACGGAAGTAATTGAAAAAAGAAAGTGCTGTTCCACACAGAATGCCAAAAACTGCAAGGAACTTCAGTTCTAAGCCCACTAAAGGGACCTTAGCAGGAAAAACAAGAGAAAGATACTAAAAGTTAAGGATAACACCTTTTTGAAAAGTGATTAAAAAACTACTGATACCTACTAAACAATTGTTTTATTTGAACACTTGCTTTCCCAGGAACACGGTCAGGAGGACAGTGTTTGGAATTTTCTTCCCTTCTAAGGAGATGACAAATTTCTTTCATAGTGTTTAAACTCAACTTTTGAGTACTTAAGTTCTCATCTTGAAATTCAGCTAAATCTTACTGTGTTTGTCCTTACGATGTTCTTTGCATATTTTTACTACATAAACGAAAACTTGACACAGACTACTGCATCACCAAGGCATGAGATGGGGGGAGAAGGATAGTTCCTTCTGTTTCACCGGGTAACACAGGACTAAACCACAGGAAACAGAAACACCATCTGCAGGCTTTGTGTTTTGATACATGTTATTTGTATGCTGTATCTTTGCATTTAGAAAAATCTCCAGATAAAAATTTTAATTAAACATTTACCTTTCAGAATCAATTGCAGTTTCAAGGAAACTTCCAAAGGCAGCAGAGGATTTAAAAAAACAGTAGTAGTAATAAATTGAAACCATTGACTGTATTTTTGAATATAGATTGTTTTGAGATACAGCATAACTACCACAGATTTTAATACTGAAGGAAAATCAATCATAAAAAGTCTAATGCATCTACTTTATTTTCCGACATGAAAACAAGCTGTTTGAAAAACAGAACAAAAGTGTCCTGCAGGATGGGGAAATGAAACAAAGTTTAGCTAAACGTTTCTTAATTGCTGAGTAAACTTGTGAGTTAATTTGAATTTAGATTAATTTGCATTGGTTATCGATAGCATGGAATGGTCTCAGATCTTCTATGTGCTGTAACCAAGCAGAACTGTACATTTCTGAGTAAAGATCCTAGAAAGGATGAGGACGTTTGTCTAATATACTTTTGATCCTGTCCACTGAAGCGCATCTTTAAAGATCAGAATAAAAGCCAGAGATTGGGAAATGCTTTTGGACAGAAAAAAATTCTTTAAATATAGATATTTACATTTATGTCAGCTCTGACATAACTTAAAAATCAGTACATCTCTATTGGCATGTAAATATGGATTACTTAACCAAAAACCCCCTAACTTCATCCCATGGTTTTGTTAAAGTATTTAATCTTTAAATTTTAAAATAAAGCATCCTATAAATCACCTAACCAAACAGAAATGTATGTCTTACAATAAAATATAAAAAAGAAATAAAACTAGAACAAAACCTACTTGTTAAAGCTTAAGTATCTGCAGAGTATAGTTCCAGATCAGATGTTTGTATGTGGCAGATGGGGTCTTTTTTTCCTCTAATGTAACTCTAAATTTGTGCATAGGAAGTCACACTATTATATCTAAGTTAACTACAACATAAAAATAACCTACATTTGTACAATAAGCTAAACCAGAACATTAGATAACTAGTAGGTGTTGAGGGAACTTGCAGAAGGTAGCTTCAAATACCTCAGGAACTGTGAACACTTAACAGGACCTGAAAACTCAACAGGAACTCTGAATACTTAATACACTTACCTTATAGTCCCATATTGCTGTTCCACCATATGCAGATATCAAGAGCAGTATGGTTATGGCTATCTGAACTTCAGTTACATCAACTCTATGAAGGAAAAAAAAGGGAAATTTAGTTAAAGGTCTTTTTACTGTAAGCATAAGGTGGGCAAGGAGGGAAATAAAAAACCCAGTGACTTCAAATTATCTCCGTAAAAGTACTTCAAATTACATAATGTATATAGAATATGATTTTCCTTGGCTGAGAAAGATATCTATATGGAGGGACACATCTTTGGTTAAGATTTAAAATTAAACCTATACTCATTATCTAGAGCAAGCTACATAAAATTGTAATAGGGAGAAAACCTTTAATGAATACATTTGAGAATTTTGTATATATTTACACAGTTGTTGCTATGTAAGTGTCAAATCAAAGTTCAAGCAAGCTCATAGTAAATGAAAACAAACATTTCCATTAAAAGCATATCATATAAAAGTATGGACCGTGCAGGCTGGGACAGAAAGGATTTCTTTAAGCCATCATATCATTAAAACTTGACAGATACAGTCAGCAAAACAGAAGGGCAGTATTTTGAGGACTGAGTCAGCAGATAGCTAAGCATCTTTCCTGTTTCAGAGGACATGTAATTGATATCTCGCTTTTTTCCATGAAAACGTTCTTAAAATAGGTGGCCTTGTATGCTCCTTAGTCTAGACTCTCTATTCCACCTTTTTTGTTCTTGGACAAGATAGTCAAACCCTTTTTTTCCTTATTTGATTGATGAAATGTTTTGAGAAGACCTGATTATATAAAAAAGTCAAGAAGAAGCTTGAGAGAAATAATTGGTTTTTTTCAATAAAGCTTTAAAATAATTAAATAAAATGAGTAAGTCCACAACTAAAGTACTGTTTATGCTACTGAAGGTTTTGAGACAGGTACCTGATCTTTGTGCTGAAGTTACCAGCTAACAGTGACAATGTATGTTTAACATACATTTCCTTAACCAGTTAGAATAAATTTGCTGGTTTAAGGTATTATGACCAAAGTCAACACGTATCATTACTTGCTTTGCATGTGAACTGTTTGCACAGGAAACTGTATTTTTAAAGGAAGATAGGAATCAACTCTTGGCTAATGGAAAACATTTATCTGATCTTGATAATCACAGTAGCATTAAACCCTCTTCTTTCATTGGAAAGGTTGCAATATAATATGCTAAGTTTCATCACGAGCTTCAGACTCCTAGTCTTAGAAGAGCCAAAGTTTAAGCTGCTGAGGTGCTCATCACTGTCCAAAGCCACTGAAATGGGTAATCTTCTCCTTCCTATGCCATCCCACTCCCTCACTTGTACTAGCTGTTGCGCTCATCGGACTGTGAGGTGAACCAGTTCAGCCTGCTAGCCTTATGTAGGTTTTTAATCTTCTGTCTTTTTAATCTTCTGTTTCATGGATTGGCTTTAAGTCAAGTGATAGAGTCTGTTCAGGGGGGAAACGGGACAGCATGGCTGGGAGTGGGCTTTTCCCTCGCTACCAGGGATGAAGTCTTACATCTGCCCAGTCATTGCTGTAGCTGCATGCTGAACTTGTCTGTTACGTCATGCAAAAGCATCCATATGCAAGTGCAAGTGTTCAGAGTTTGCACTCTGCGCTATTAAGACCTAGATTTCTAAGCTGTACTGAACTTGCTGCTTGTTGGCAGCGGGAGGAGGCTCGAACTTAAGTTGAGTCATTATATGTGCCAAAGTTTAGTATATAACTTTACAGAAGCTTCGACAGTTAATTGCAACACAGCCCAAATCAGATTTTAATCAGACACTGTGTGGTATTTTGCACAACCGGACAGTGGCACAATACCCAGCTGCTCTGATCCTTCCTGGCCATCAGCACTAGGACTCCCTCATCTGTTATTTGACTTCTAAAATCAAGTGCCACTAATTCAGGAACAGCATCAGTGAAAGCTTCCGTCCATGTTGTTAAGTATTATCATACTTATAGCAACATACTATTGTCTTCATTTAGCCTCTCACCTCCATGCTTAGGAGAAATAAAATTGCAAGCCCTGAAACAATTCTGACCTGTTCTCACAAAACAGAAATAAGTTATCTTTGAGAAAAGTTGTGTCTATTTAACTTCAAACAGTAAGTGTGGAACACCAGGCCATTCTGAACTGCTTGTACTATGCATTATCACTATATTTATGTAGAAGCCATTAAGCTTTTAATAAAGAAGTTTTTACGTGGCATGGAGCCTCAGTGCCTTCCTGATGTAGGAAAATAATTTTCACATTTTATGCAAGAACAACAGGGACACAAAAGCAATCATTTACGAAAAATCCCAGTGCTCATGGCATAGTCCATCTCCCTTCACTGTAGTCCACTGTCACGTACAGAAATTATCCTATCTCAGCCATCACTCTAAAGCATCTATTTTTGTTTACAGCACAAGATGTCCTAAAAACCACTAGGATGGGTAGGCAGGTAGAAGAGTTATAGTTTGTGTGGTAAAATACATTTTCAGCAAATAAAAAAATAGTGTTACCACAAAGACAGCTTTCTTTTGAGACCAACATCAAACAGTATGCAAGGATAGCTGATCACTAGCCCGTGTGCCCAGTGATGCTCAGATTTGCTAAGATGCTTCTTGCAGGTCAGAGCTAAGTAGGACTATAAACAGGTGACTTAGCAAGTGACTAGGATTACCAGAGGGATAGCCTTCATCTACCACATATTTCCAATTTTGCTGCTATGGAAGTCTCTGATCTTTTCCTCTTTTCGGAAATCATTACCAAAGTGGAGCTCACTGTTTAAAAACAGCAAAAGGCCGTGGCTAGGCACCACCACAGCTGCAGGAGGGTGCAGTGATCACTATTAGGCATTGAATTGAAATTGTTATCTTCCACATGAATGTCATGACTCCTCCTCCTACAGTGCAGTAAGAACAGATGAAATTTCTACCAAGTCATGAACAGCATCACAGCAATCACAAGAACTGTGACCTGACACAAAACCTAAAGGATATCAAAACCAATAGGAGACAGATTAAAAGCAAAGCCCCCACACAAACCTGGGGTAATTCTTCAAGCGCTGCCATAGCTCTGTGGCAGTGGATGCAGAGTTCATTCGAAGGAAGACTGAAGATGCTTATGGAAGGGAAACTCATTAGGAGGGGAATTTCTACAAAATGCGTGTGGTTCAGAGTCCCCTGGGCTGAAAACATTCTGTGGCTGGGAGGTTGCAAAGGAAGGTACTGTAGATGCTTGCTCTGTCCCTACTCCTACACAGAGCACTTGTTTATACTGCAGAGAAGACCTCTCTGGCCTGAGCCTGCCTGGTGCTTGTATGGGTTCTGAGAACAAATCCACAGACAAAAAAGCCAAACACATGCAAACAAAGCATATATAGCTGAAATCAGCTGCTAAAAGACCAACTCCTCTGCTCACTATTATGCAGAGTTTTAAAGTTCTTGCCAGGTAAAACATAAGTCTGCTAGGGTGGAAGGGAGATGAGGAAGAGGTGAGAGGAAGAGACAGCAGGGAAAAAAAACAAGAAATGGAAATCAAGTAGCTAGCAGTCTCAGACATTAAGCTACATGTACTTCTAAAGATGCCTACTTACTTTCCAAACCTTAGTATGCCTGATACATATGTCTGCCAGTGAGCAGAATAGAACATGAACAGTCCCACAAAACAACAGAAAAACAACCAGTCAGGATTTGTTCCTAGTCGGATTGCTATGCAGGATCCAAGGACAACAAAAACTGAAAAGCAGAAATGAACATGTTAGTCATATACCCTCTTCGCTTGCAGTTAAGAAAAATAAAATAAAAAAAAAAAATCACAAGGCATTTTATATCACTATAACAAAGTAATGATATTACTGATACTTTACTGAGTAGCTAAGCTCAAGGACAGTCCTGACAGGAGAGACCAAAACACAGGACTCCTTTTCTTCCAAGTGAGGGCCCCACTTCTAGCCTACAGTGGTTGATCTCCCTTCTTCTGGCCTTGTCATCTCATGTTCTTTGCGACACTGACAGCCTCGCCTGAAAGGTCCAGCTCAGAGAGACTGGTAGAGTTGTGCTTCTCTGGGAAGTGAGGTGTAAAGAACATACCAAATCCCAGGACAAATGTTTCGGCCATTAAGCTTTTATAGAAGTAGGGGCATTGCCACCAACAGCAGCAAAGTTATGGACAGTAAAACTGAGCAAGGCGTACTTTTTAAGGACTCCAAATCAACTTTTTTAAAAACTCATTCTTCTAAGGAACATAAATTATCCTTCTCCTGAGTGCCAGGCTGGATGCCTTATTATCAAACTGATATTTTGGCACCTCACTCCTAAAGCGGAATCCTTAGTTTCACATGCCAGCATCAATCTCTTAGGTCTTTAAAATCCCTTATTGGACATCACCTGTACTTTACTGGAAAACACAGGCTATGTATAGTAATGACCTCTAAGCATACTCCTACGGAATTCTTTGTTTACCACCTAACTCATTCGAAGAACACTGTATATGAAGATGTCCAGTAAGTAAGAGCAGAATGTTACCCAACATCTGCCAAAGGTAATTCTGAAATATCCTCCCCGATACTGGTCAGGGATGCAAAGGTCAGGAGCAGCCTTGGCTGTAGTGATCAGGAGATGGTGAAGTTACCCTAAAAGAAGGGAACATGCTGACCCTGCTCTGAGCAGGGGATTGGACTAGATGATCTCCAGAGGTCCTTTCCAATTTCAACAAATTGTGATTAATCAGCTCCTCTTGAAAATACGTAACTTTTTAAAACTAGGATGGGTAACAGTATGTTAAGGCTACCTGTGGAAATAGAGTCGCAACCATGATCAAAGAGTTCTCCTAGAGGAGAACTACTGTTTGTTCTTCTGGCTTGCTTCCCATCAATGGCATCCAGAGACTGGTAGATAAAAAGTCCTAATGCACCCAGGATGTATGCCCAAAAAGGTGCCTGAAAGAGATTCACATAAAAAGTCACTAGGCAGTTCCAAATTTCTTAGCTGATTATCTATTTCATTATGGATAAAATAATGTTCAGCACAAAACTATACTACATTGTGCTATTTTTTACTTAGTTAATGGACAAACCAAATTCTGTACATTACTACATGACATGTACTAACTACTATAATGAATTACTCCACATACACCAGTGAAATACAGGTCCTTCTATTTATTTTTAAAAAACCCCACAAACAAAAAAAACCCAACACTTTAACCTCTCTTCTGCATCAACTGACTTATTTTTCTACCTTAAACCCACAGTATTTCTATAATTATTTGTATTCTTTGTGCTGAAAAATGTTATGAAAATAAAATTAATCTTTAAAAAAGAAAGCAGTAGTAAGGCACTTACTAAAGTTCTCAGCAGTTTATGTGACAGACGCTTAGATGATTTGCTCAGATTTACAACATCCAGATATAAAACCCCATTACCTTTTACTAAATAAAGACTTCAGCTTTTAGGGGAAGAGATTTTTTTTTCCAACATACAAAAATTGAATACATAGGCACTTTGGACAAGGGTTTGAAGAAATGAAGTCATTCACTAAATATGAAGGAGCAACTATCCACTTAGTATAGACTATCAAGAGTTTCAAAACAAGCTGTGAATCAGTTACATTAACACCAGTCTTAGGTTCAAAGGAACTGTCTTACAGTAGTATCTTTCAAAAGCATTATTTTCATATGCAGTCAGTATGTCTTTGTCTAGGAATTAGTTTTTACTAAAAATTATTTATAACACGTTCTGAACAAAGTACAGGTAACATTTTTGCCTCAAGTAGTTTCCAGTGGTATCCTTAACATTTAGAACCACTGTTCATTAAAAGAGAGTCAAAGTGAGGTTTAAATGTTGGAAGTGCAACCTGCAGGTTAAACAAGTGAACAGCCACAGGCAGCCACAGAGCTGAATCCTTCCCCACTCCCAGGTAAGGGACAGCTGCTGTGGCTCTACACCTCTGCAGTTCCTCTCCTGCAGGACAAATAGACCAACATGATTTACATGTATTTCCTAAATTCAGTAAAGGCTATTAAGCAGATTTAGACAACAGATCAAATCTCACTGAGCGGAGATTTGTCCACACTCGCATAAACCCAGTGTCACTGCTGGGGAAAAACGAGAAATAACAGTTGCCAATCAGTTCATAGGCAGGGACAGGAGAAGGCAGCAATAAGAATGCAGACGAGGTGAGCTGCTCCTCCAGACATTCTGTTTGGTCATCATCGTTACACTCACTGACAAGCTAGGAAAAAAGTTGTGCCTCCCGTTAGGCTGATCACAAAACACATCCTTCCCAAGAACCAGCATGCTTAAGGGAATTTCTGTTCTGAGCCTTTTTTTGCTGTTATTCAAGACTTCCTCATGTATTCAAGGCTGGCCAATACACCATGTTACCGCTTAATTTTGTGCTTTCAATATGGAAACAATATTGTGAGCAAATTTATGATTTTCCTGCTACCCAGTATTTGGATAATTTCATTAATAAAATATTCCACCGTTTCAAGTCAAATGGTTGGCTGCTTTGCCCAGCTTTGAAGAAGACAACAGTCAATGAATTGGAGACTCCAGCCATAGGTGAGAAGTCTGGATTTGTATGTACGTAGAAGCCTAGAAAACTTAGAAAATTCTTCAAAACTGGCAAGGTTGTCTTTCCCTTAATCCAAGGAAACTAAAAAAAAATTGTAATCAATTGGAAGCCTTCCAAGATGCTGGAAGCCTTCAGCAGGTAAAAGAGGATGAGTAGATATTCTCATTCCAATGGACTTTTAACATACTGGTATCTGATAACACCCTCAAAGATCACACTATAGAAATCCAGGTCAAGTGATGGCAGCAATACATGTTTGATGTTTACCAGTGGAATTAGTTGGGTTATTTAGGTTTCTTCCTCCTTGTTAGTCCAGTTAAACAGAGGAATTTTGTGTTGGGAAATGGGGTTAAACCAGAAAATCAGTTCTTAGCCATCTTTTGAAAAAGTTTCTCTCCTTTGACAAAGGGGGAAGGACAGAGCCTATGGACAACAGGAGGAGCCCATGGCCACCCTCGGTTCACAGATCACCGTGATCCACCTCCATGTGGAGGAACAGAGAGCTCAAGGGCCTCTCCTGGTGCAAACTCACTTGGTCAGACATTCTGCAGGGGGGCAGCGGCTACCTGTCAGTCCCTGTTCTGGCCCTCTACCTTTCCAAAATAGAGGGCCATTGCTCCAGTATTTCAGCACATAAAAGCACAATTAGGACCCTGTTGAAGCTAGGATCACTTTACTTGGGATATAGTCCACATACTAAAGCTACCACAGTACCTATACCAGCTTTTTCAGAATAACTTTGTTATTATTACAAATGTTATTTGTATGGAGAACAACAGATATTCTCAAGCAAGGCAGCTCTTGACACAGAGCTATGAATGAAGCATTATGAGCAGAAAGGCTAGGAGAAACCACCAGTTTCACTGTAGTCCTTTAAAGTAGTATTTTAAAGACATTTCCAATTTTACCACCAATATTACTGTGAAGTGCCACCAAGGTAATCTGCAATGTTTTACAAGGTGTCCTTACCGTGACATACTTCTACTACTTAAGAAAAGATAGCTTGAGATCTGTCAAAACTTGTCACGCTAATCCCTGTATTCTGGCAAGTAAGCCAGGCCACACCTGGCAATTCTGTCCAGGACACCACTGGTTTTTTGGTTGCATTAGGCTCCCCTCCTTTTGCAACCACCTACCTGTAACTGAAATAGATCTTAGTTTGCTTTAAAGTCATCAGGTTCTCCCTATCACGGACAAAAGTAGACTCTATCCAGTGCTAAATATGCAATTTAAATTCCTTAACCAATCTGCATTCACACCCCACTCAGTGTGAGGCACATCAGCAATTAAGTCAAATGCCAGAGTGTGGGCAGTTTCTTATTTAACTGGATCATTTCCATAACTGAAACACTAGTCAGGAACAGAAACCTGTTATGTCACTTTTTTTTATCATTAGCTGTAGTGCTATATGCCATATGCTTGGTATTATCACAGTCTTTTGAAATGCAAGCTCCATGAAATACAGCCTTAATTCCAACCAAAACAGAAGGCTTGCATGCTGGTTACTGCAGTCAGTTTATGAAAGTTTCCAGAACGCATAGAACATGATGCAAGAATTCTGTTCAAGGTAACATCGTCTACCCTTACCTTACCTCAAAACAAGTATAACACATTAAATGCAAAAATAAACAAATGAATCAGCTTCAACTCAAACCTCTGTTATTAGGTCTTTTTGACAAAGCAGTGGCTTTTGTCGAGTAGCAAGTTATAGTACAGCTAAAATCATTAAGACTGCTGATCCAAGTTTGTTTGCATTAGCTCCTGCTGGGACAAATCAAAGCAACAGTCCCCCCGGACTCCAAAACTAAAATGCTCTGCTGCTTGATGATCTGGAAAGAGGGGGAGAGTTTTCATCCTCATCCTCATCAGGATCATCTGTATCCATCTTCACCTGTAGCAGATGCATCTGCAGCCCCACAGTTGCAGAGAAGGGGAGAAGATCCTAGTAAGAACAGGGGAATAGTTGTCAAAGAGCTTAGAAACACACTCCGGTGCATTTCATCCCTAGGCTGTCAGTTCAAATTTAATCCAAAGTGGTAATAACCAAAGGTCACTTGTGATCAACTATGATTTTGCAGATTAAATGAATGCTCTGATGTTTTAATCGGTAAAATACAGTTTTCCAGATCACTAAAGGTACACAGAGGTTTCTGAAGTTCCTAATAACCACAGATTCTCTCTGCTATCCACCCTCTCAATACAGCTACAGCTGCCATCTCCTCCACCTTCTCACATGCCTGGCTCTTCATCCAGGGATGTCCCCTGCTGGCTTCCCACGCTGGACCCAAGTAGTTTGCAAATTAGAGAAGTGAGAGCATTTGAGAATGCTGACATGGCTGACAGGCTCAGCAGAAAGGTCAGGAGGCTCCCAATAATCATCAGCTTTTCACTGATGAGGTGTTTATTATCTCTGCCCAAAGTTATATCCTGTCCAAGCAAATGTATTATTTGGCCAGAGCTAGATGCTATTTTCATGGAACTAGAAGAGAACACAAACCCGGGGCAGAGGGGGAAGAAGGCTTCTCCGCTTCAATTAAAAAGGATGTCTGAAAGATGATACAGCCACAGAATCTGGTCACACACAGATTTGGTACAGCAGGTCTGGTCATCTACAGAACCAGAAGGTGTCAAAGCAAAACAGTGCATATAGCGTTTGACAGCTATGTGTGGCATGCCTCTCCTTCAGGAAAAAGTGTAGGTTGAACAGCACTCCGCACTCCTCATTCTTCTGCTCCTGAGATTCTGCATGACAGAAGAGCACGGACAGCTGCAGAAGACTAGATGTGCCAAGAAGGTCCCTTACCACTCATTTCAAGAAAAGCTCTCAAGCCCGGAGAGTTCCACTGCCCAAGCTTATGCAACATTTAAAGATTCAGCCCCCCTTAATTACTGATCACATTTAGTCATAATCTCACTTCCTTAATCTAACAACACAGCAACTAATTTCACCCTGGTTTACCCAGTGCCCCTCTGGAACAGACCCAGAATAAAGAGAGACATTTTTACTGGACCTCCTCCCTCTTCTCCCCAAACATGTATCATTTCCCTCACTTCTGTTTCGCACACTATGTACAATCGTACTAATAGCAGGAGAAGGGAGGGGGCTGTTTAAACCTGCATTACAGCAAGGGGGAGAGGGCAGGGAGGAAAAAAAATAAAAGATCTTACTATAGCTCAAGCGCCTTTCATGCACACCAGGGACTCCCTGCATTCCTTTAGTGAAAAGGAGCTCTGAAAGAGCTCCCTCTGAAAGAGCTCCCATCCTTCTGAACCTGTTGGGGTTCCTGGATCTTTGCTGTCTTCCTTTATGCCAAATACCTTTCTCCCATTCACTACTGAGTGCTCCATTCTTCACTCAGGGGCATGGGACTCCCCGCCCCACTCACTGCTTCGCACCTCTCCTCTACCAGGTCAGGGGCTTAATGTTTCTTCCTTCATGTCTCCAGTTGACAGCAGCTGTTTCAGTTCCCCCTCTTCTCTACTTCTTTAATCTCTCTCGTACAAAGCTCGGGTGTGCCCTTGCTACGTACATAATTCCATGCCTCTCAATATCTTCCCTTCATTTCTTCCTCTGACAGAAAAAAACTCAAGACGATGCCTCTTTCAGTTTAAAATATAGGGTTTGGCGGGGGGTGTGTGTGTGTGTGTTTTGTTTTTGTTTAAAGGAAGTTTTAAAAAAAGAGATTGAGAGAAGCAGAAACAGCACCTCACCAATGGTCCTTTCCCTCCAAGAGCTAGCTGGAGCCACCTAGACCCTCCCCTACTTTTTGGTCTCCCAGATGCATGGCTTTCTAAACAGTGTGTTTCAGCAAGGTATAGCATGCTTTTATAAACGCATGACACCGTTTCTTAAGCAATTCTACAGAGTTAGCCATCACAAGGCTCCCTTCCCTCCCTAGCTCTGCTCCCTGCATGAGAACCCTTAAGCCCCTGTTCCCTTTCGCCATCACTGCCCAAACTGCAAATTCATAATCCATGCTTTTCTCTTCCTGTATTCCTCTATTCCCAGTAACCTGCAGGAAATTATAGACAACAGAAACAAAGGTCTTAAAAAAACCACAAATAAATGAGACATGATGAAACCTAAGAAGCTGTGTGCATGCAGGACAAGTCTTTATCACTGGATGAAATCTATTCTGATCAGTTTGGGAGGCTCTTTGCTTAGATCCTGCTATAACTGCTACAGGATTTTTTAAAAAATAGATATAAATTCAATACAAAATAATAATTACTGTGAGCATGGACTTCTGTCCTAAAGTTCTAGCTTCCCATGGTGTTCTAGAGAGACCTGTAGCCAGCCTTGAAGGATTACCAAAGCTAGGCCCCTCCACAAGCAACCATGAAAGCAGCAGGATCAGAGTTTCCTTTCTCTTTTTTAATAAGATAGAGAATTATGTTTAGCCAGTTTTCTTCCTGGTGTTGATGCAAGGGAAAAATTAACATGTCAGTCTTCCCCAAAATGGGAAGGGGTAACCAGAGATTCATGTGCAAAGCCTAATGAAGTAACTGTAGCTACTTCAGAGCAGTCAGCTTGCAGTAGAGCAAAACAGTTTGCTGTCAAATGGTGAGGATAAAATGGAAATCCTCACCTAAGACATGCTCCTTTTACACTCTAATGCAGCAAATACACACCGTTCATACTTAAAGTCAGCAAAACTTTTCATTCCTAAATATTTTATAATTACTCTGTGTGTGTGTCCCCAAAAAAAGAAAAAGAAAAAAAAAACCAGCCTGCAGTCACAATGAAAAAAATATTTCAGCCCTCCACAGAACATGTAATATGCAGGTAGTGTCCTCACCACCACCACATTTGGTCTAGCAGTCGCATATGTTATTTCTATAGATTACTGTCCTAAGTTACACAGAGTAGGAAACTGGACAAACACTCTACAAAAACCTACGCACACGGATTTTAGTTACAACAGTGCTTGAGGGCTGCAGTCTGCTAATGGCTTAGCTACAAATAAGAAAGCTTATGTTGAAATGTGCATTTACAGGAGACAGTGGTACAATGCATGTTTCTACCAGACAACAAAACATAACTGAAGGAGACAATATTTTATAAAGCCAAAACATACTGTGCTAGTCAGTAACAAACTGGCTTTTAGTGGCTACTGATGCTGATGAAGATTAAAAGAATAGTGCATAAGGAAGTAACAGCTACACAGTAAGAGAACAAGAGAGCATTGTATGGTTTTGGACATTAATTCCTCTGTGTATGGGGGGGGAAGTGTTATTAAATTGTGAAATACACTGCAATAGGACATCATAGAAGCTGAAAGTACAAACAGATTCAAAACAAGTAATTCAAAAGGCAAAATCATGAGGAGGAAAGTGTCTATGGGGAAATAGATCCATCAGTTGATGTTCCAACAAGTAACCTGGGTAGAATTTCGCCCTGAGAAACCCCTAAACCAGTCTTTCAGCAGCTGGAAGGGTATACTGGGGGAAGATCTCTTTTCTAAGCATGTGCTAGCAGCTACTCTCCAAGGGAGTTCTGAGCTAGGTGGACTAATCAGGCATGAGGATGCTTTCATTTGTAAGACTTGGTTTTGTAACTTACCAGCTAGCAGTCTTACTTCTTTTGGATGGCTTGTACCAACATCAAGACTTCAGTGTTTTCAATAGAGGACTAATAGATATGTCCCACTTAAGACTAGTTTGGCGGGGGGGGGGGGGGGGGAAC
>NW_010564040.1:81902-83972 GCF_000687285.1 Phaethon lepturus
ATGAAAAAAACCACCACAAAAAACCCACACTTGAAACCAAAACCTGCTTGTTACTTTATCTAGGTCTTCTGTCCAGTGCTCCTACATGTCCACCAAGTGAATATAACAAGTTCTTGTTAGTCCATCAGGTAATCAAGACTTGTTCACAAATGGAAGAGGTGGCTTGGCAGTATAGAGAGGTGATGTTGAAGTGCTCTATGCTATTAGTTAAGTTTGTGATTCAATCATCTTTAACATCATTTTCAGTTCTACCTCCCCTCTAGCCCTTCCAGCCCACACATTCAAGTTGAAAGCAGGAAGCAGGTATCAGAGTAGTACATGTAACACTTACTTGTGTTGCAACAGTTTTAGCTTTTTAAAAAAGCCATCCAGACACATAACACCTTAGCTGGAAGACAAGCTGAGTCATTAAAGAAGCAGAAGAGAGGTAACAATGCCCTAAATGATGCAGCAAGAGAAAGTGAGGGCTATTCTCACAGCACAGAGGCAGCAAAAAAACAACATGATAAGGAGTCTGGCTTCACGCTACATATTTAGAGCTGATACTTCCCGAACAAGGAAGTTTGGCTCAGACTCCAGGTTCTAATAAAATTCAGCTTCCGCAATTATGAAAAAAAAGCACAGTAAAGTTCCTAAAACTCAACCTAAGCTTTCCTGGAAGGAATAATTCCCTGGACGCCTGCAACACAACCTTTTTCTTTTTGTACGAGAATCCTCAAGGGAAAAATAACTTAAAATTTACTTTCTGCCTTTTTTTTTCTGCATAGCAAAGAAAAAAATAAAACAAACATCCAGACACATAGCTGGCACACATTTGATATCACAAACCTAAGCTAAAGGTAGCAGTTCCACAAGCCTTTCAACTCTGAAAGTGCCCCTAGAAGACAGTCTGTGGTTTTCAACCATTCACTCCCATCTCTATCCTCTCTCCTCCTACCACCTGCAATGCCACAGAGTGCCCCTACCTGGTGATGCAAATCAGGGAAGTGATTAGGGTTAGATCAAAGCAAAGTTAATTTTGATCTGGTTCAGCTTACTCGATATGTCTACCACGAACACCTCTGCTAACACAAAGGGCAAAGCAACTACAGAAAAAGAAGGGTGCTTCTGTCAACAAGAACATTCACCAAAGTAAATTATTGAAAAACCCCAACCAACCGCCACCTGTGCCATTAGGATTTAAGACCATCAGAACTCAAGAAAAACAACAGCCACCCTTCAAGATATTTTACCTACAGAAAACAATTTTCCTCTAGTATTTCCCACCCTAACTACCATGAAGACTCTGCACTTGCACTATGAAACTCATAACAGGTTGGGAGGCTCTGACAGAGCTCCTTAAATTGTCTGAGAAACTGTAGGCAACCTAGTTTGGGCAACAGCAGCATGAGCCCACGTTAACAAGCCTGTTTTCCCTCCAGAAGCTAAAGCAATTAAACATTTCCTGCACGAGGACAGGAAGCACTTGAGCGGCTGTCAGCTAACACATCTGCGACACCACCGAACCTCAATTCTGAACTGAGCGATGCTGAAGCGGTGTCAGCTGTCCCTCGTGGCCAGCTCTGCCCTGCTCCTGGGCACGTCCCACACCCTCTCTCGGGGCTGGCAGCTCTTTCTACCTCCACGGCCGCTCTGTTACAGTCTTTCTCTCAAGGAAGGGGTGTACACAGCTTATGTCTCCTTCCCAGCAAGCTGCTCGAGCAGAGGCACACGCTTGGGACATCAGATGGTCCCTGGAGGAGCCTGGAGTCCCACACTCCAGAGGGAGCCAGGCTACATACACCCTTGCTCCGCAGCATCTGGCGTGGAACCACAGGGACCTCTGGTCGGGGAAGGGCTGGGGAGCAGAGAGGAGCCCACTGAAACTCGCCCTTTCACGTGATGCCCCCCGCATTTCGGCACTCAAACCGTAACACTCACCTCCAGCTTAACCCCTGCTACCCCGAAGCGTGGCCCCCGCACCACCGCTCCCCTGATTTCTCCGGGCAGCCCTGCAACGCTCCCTCAGTCCTGCCTTCCCACGGGAAGGGCCACGCGTATTACAGCGGTGGATCCGCAAGTGACCGGGCA
>NW_010564041.1:0-13642 GCF_000687285.1 Phaethon lepturus
CCAAAGATTCTATGATTCTATGAAATAAATAAATAACTTTCAGACTAGTAGCAATGGGTCATTGACTGTGTGCAAGGGCAGAGTTCTCGTGCCATGAAATACTTAGAAGGAAAAGACTTTCCAGTTGTAGTAGCTGGTTTGTGTGATGAGCTCTAACATGAGATGTATCTTCAAGCAGTAATTTTCTTCAGATTAGGGACCTTGACAGCTTTCCTTGTCCATTCAAGACAATGTAGGATAAATTGTATTGAAACAGATTCAACACCATTTGTGTATGCCAAACATGCATTAAGAGACCACTCACCAGTCAGAAAAATGTTCACAAAGGCTAGATCAAGGTACAGGAGGATGAGCTGACTTAGAAGTGGGCTTAATGTGCTTTACTGCAGGACCCATGCACTTAGTGCCCGTTTTTCTATCTATTGGCTCAGCAAGACACTGGCCTCAAAATATACCGTTGTGCATTTAGGGACAGACATGCTTAGAGAGAGAGAGAGATGGTGCATATTCTTTCTGGATAGCATGGCCAAGTGTCTGTCTATGCATTAAAATTTTAAGCATGTTAAATTACACTGTTCTAGGTACAGCCAGAGCTACAATAATCTGTTGAGCATATATTAGGTATGGCAAGTCCATTAGATGGACAGGTGTGAAATACGATTGCTATTTGTATCCATCATATGAAGATAGAATAAAAAGATTTCATTCATTTCCAAGGTCCTACAAATAACAGATGAAGACAGATATACAGATGAAAAGACAAAGAATGTAAAACTTATGGGCGGCAGCCTCCCCCGATCATCCAATTATATATGACTATAGTTATAAGGGCGTCTCTAATGCAACCTCTACAGACTCATCACCTATCATCTGTTTCATCTTCTAAGTAACTTCTGCAGTTCACTTACAGCTGACAGCTGCAACTTTTCAGTCAGAAAAAAAAGATTCTTAAGTATTTTAAACCATTTTTAGTTAAAAAAATAAACTGAAAGTGACTCCAAAACTTAAGGACTCAACACCTCAGTTCTTGTGTGCTACTGGATAATTTTTATGGTGCTCAAGTCTTTGGATTGATGACTCTTTATGGTTGATGTGTGTTTGAATATCATACACAATAATAGGCATACATTGCTATAATCACAATTCAGTCCAAAGAATCCCAAAGCATTTCAGAGCTTAAACTATAACATTAAAGAATGTTCATACTTAGTACAGAACAACTTATTTCAGGAGGCAGAGATTGTTTTCTTCAAATAAAGAACACCATAATTAGTATATTCTTCAGTGAAGATTAGGACAACCCCAATCTGTACAAAAGCAATGGAATAACTGGTAGTATCTCTTTTACTTTAAGGTCTTTTTAATTTTTTTTTATGGTGGCATCAAGTGAGAAGCCCTAAGAGAAACAGAGATAACTGCTTTGTCAAGATCATAACAAAAGTCAATGTTCTGGATGAAACTGAAAGAAAATTTTAGGGTTGAGCATGTGACAGGGAATGAGAACCTGGTAACACTATTGGACAGCCATTGCTCAGTTAATATACAAAATTAACAACCTAAGAAGAGACAAGATATTTGCTATATTCATCTAATATTGGTTTTTGTATTCATATTTATTTCAAGCAGTCCACACTCTTCATATGTATATAGATATAGAAAATATGTAATGAAAACTGTGCATATACAAAATAATAAGATACCATTATCCAGGCAAGCTGCTAATTATTCACCTTCTTTTATTCAAATTCAAAACTTGTTCTAATAGCTGTGGATTTTTTACAGATTCTGAAAACTATTATAGTCACTTTATCTAAACCTCAGCCCCAATGTTACATACATACATTAAGCAAAAGTAACTAATAAAGAAAAAAAATTTACATTTTTCATTAAAAGCACTGACATTCACTGGAGCAGAAATTATATGCAAAATCTTGTCATCAGCTAGAAGCCAGATGTGAAAATGTCCTGTACCCAGAAATTAAACAGGGTACAGATGGTATAGCAAGCAAAACACCCAACCCAGAATTCCATGCCCAAGAATTATAAACATAAATCAAATTATTTTAAAAGTGTTTCAGTGCAAATAATGTAAGTTTAAATTTTATCCCAAGGCTAGAAATTTAATTGACTGCATAGGAGCATAACATGGGAGTTGTGAGGTGAGGAAAATATCAAGCATGTTGGTATGCTTTAGATAGAATATAAATGGGAAATAGATGAGCTAGGAAGGTTGGCCAAGAGATGTTTATAATAACCCAGATGCAAGATGACAAATATTTGGACAAAGATTTTCCCAGCTGTCATAACAAAATATCTTCATATTTTGGGAAGGACTAGCCAGTCAATTATGATATGTTACCTACAATGTTGTTCAAGTACAAATACGGGCAGAAAACAATAAACTAGAATCCAGAAATTCTCACTGAATGAAAATCTGCCATGTTGTTCAGGAAGCACTGCCTTCCTGAAAAAAAGCATCAGGAGTCTAGTACAATACCTCTGTAAGTCACTGGAGAAAGGTAGCAAAGTTTAATTTCTTATAGATTTTATATTAATGTAGAAACTTTCCTAGACACCAAAGTGATAAGTAGTCTTACAAAACAAAAATATATCTAATGTAAATTTAAATCTTATTACTATAAATCTTATAAAATTGTGTGAGTGCATGAACAAGCCTTTGCCTTTGTTTAAAAAAAAATTGAAGTGACAAATTCTGAGGAAGCTGAACCTGAAATCTGTACAAGAATATATAAAAGGATATACATAGTACTCTTTTCTGACATTGTTTTGAACCTTTAATTTTTGATAGAGACTTATTACAAGTAGAAAAGCAAAATGGGAAAGATTTTTTTCACTCCTTCTGGTGGGGAAGGAAAAAAATGCTCTGACAAGATAATTTATGTTCTGACTTGGTGCCTCTTTAGTTACATTGCTTCAAATTTGTTTTCTATACATTCTTGGAAAGAAACATAAGTAGAAAATGGTGGGGAAGCAGGTTGGTCATCTGATGAATTCATATTGCTATGGAACAGGAAGCATTTGCATTACAACAATTTGTGCTGCAGCTGAAAGCAGAGGCAGACGTGATGGAGTTCCCTGTTTTGGTTCCTTTGGTTTGTTTGTTTCTTTGTTGGTTTCTTTGTTTGTTTCCATCTCCAAGCATCAAAGTTTACTCAGAGCTCACTGTGCAAGATTGGATCTGATGGCAATGGAAGTGGTGAACCTTTGCTTTTGGAAGCTGAAGTATTGAACAGAACGGAGTTTAGGAATCAACGGAGCCGTTGAGACTAATCTGTGGATAGCGAAGTGGAGACTGGAGAGAGACCCACTTGTAGTGAATTTGCTTGATTGGCTTGTAAAGCTAAGGATAGTTGCTTTCTCATGCTTGCTGGTCCACCAAAAATACTGAATTCATAAGCATTATAAGTCAATAAGAAACATACTGAGGAAAAGAAAGCAAAGCAAAGCAGAAAGTAAAATAGAGAGGGGAGGGGATTGTGGGGTTTTTTTGTTGTTTTTTTTTTAAGGAGACCTAAGCTTGATTGCAACTGGCCATTAATAGGATTAAGGATTGTAGGAGAAATAGATAACTATGGAAACTGACAGCTCATATAGGACTAGATTATGTTGCCTTTCAACACAGTTAATTTATTTAAATGCATTTAAGTGAGACCGACTACGGCATAAGGTGCCACTCAGTATGAGTGATAGTATCACAACCTTGGGTTTAAAGTTTATTTAAAAAGCCTTTTGCAAACAACTATAGAAAATGTGTATAACACCAGGTTAAAATTCAGAGAAGCTACAAAAATTCAAGCAAGCAAGTCTTCCAACTCCTGCAGTTTTTTGTTAACAAGTCTGTGTACAATTCAGATCCAAGTTCTGTTTCAAATATATTGCTTTGATATGCTGAACCTGAATAAGCAAAGAAGGAACATGTTAAAAAGCAACAAATTTTCTCCATATCCTCGATTCTTAAAATGAATTTTATAAATTGGATGTTCTAGAATGTGTCAGTATTCAATTCTTTTAGAGAAACTTGATCACACTTTCTTACATTCAAAGGACTCAACTCTTTGCAGAGCTAAGGGCAATCAAAATCCATTTAACAGAAGACTACATTCACATGCATTTAGGTAAAATATAGCAAAAATAGATGAGTCACGTGGTGTCTTATGATATCATATTATGTCTAACATTTTAAATAAAAAGGCACTGCCAGATAACATGTGTTAAATTAGCACCTTCCTCTCCACATTGCCAGCAAGTGTCATTATCCAGCAAACACATTTGAACAAGCATGCAGAAGATCAGTTAAATCTTGCATAATTTTAAATTATAGTTTCATTTTGATCACACAAAATATATTGTTGTGCTATCTCCACTATATTTGGATACTATGAGAAATTAAAGCGTTTAGGAAAGAAATGTGAACTCTGATGTTTGAGGTCAGATAACTCTGAATGGCACAGTACTATAGAGGCTGAAATGGCTCTTATGATTGGCAACTGTTGGTAGAACAGAAAGTGTTCTCACTTTTTATTAGGAGAACAGAGAAGCAGAAGCACAGAAATAGGAGGAGGAAAAATGTGTTAGCAAATAGTTTTGAGAAAAATTCTCTATTGACATTTGATTTTTTAAAAAACCCTTCATTTTTCATTTAACTTAAAAATCATTTAATTAAAATAAAACATTTGGTAAAATCTTTTAAATATATTTTCCATGAAATACATATACAATTCCATAGTATTTACTTTGCAAAATATACATTCTAAATATGTCAACATGATATATAAGTATCGAACTATATTATACAAAAATTATCTTATCGTATTATGTAAAAAATAATTCTGAGAGTGAATTATATTTATGTATTATTTTTATTAGACATTTTGAAATGCTTTGTTTGAAAGCTAGGAAGCAGGGAAATATCCTGAGAGTCTAAAACATCCTGACATCTTAACCGAAATATCTGAGACTGCTTTGAAACCCTTTGTGTCAAGTAAGTGCTGCAAACACGTTGTAAATGAATTCAAAATATGGACCTTACGAGCCCAAAAATAGAGTTAATAATTGAACCTACTTGCAGCTTACATGTGGGAAAAAGACTATTATCTCTCTATATTAAGTGTGTGTTCAATACTGGCCCATAAGGAACTTGGTCTAGAAGGCAAAGTAATAATTGGCTAGGACCTTATATAACACAAAAAAGAGTTATCGTTAATATAAGATTGAAACTCAGAACTCTCAAAAATTGGTAACACAGTGACTAAAACGTAATTTTAATTAGCATGTAAAAGAAAGTAACCATTACTATAGATAAAAAGAGGTGTCCTGTGTCCACTGTGGATTCATAAAAGTCATTAATCTCTCTTAAAAAATCTTTTTGATGGAGCTGTCAGCTCTAAATCTGAAATGAAAAAGGAGGTCTACTAGGTAATGTGCCTGAAGAAAGACAAAATCTGAACAAAAAGCAATGTGCTCAACAAGTATTTGAAGGAAGACACAAAGAAACACATAATAACAAAGTGAGAATTGAGGGAGCTGCTTTTTCTCTGTTTTCAAGAGTACACATCAATATATATTTAAGTAGTTGGAACACTGATAGAAATCCAGCTCTAACATTTACACAAAGGATTGGTGTAGAAATTCTTGTCCTCACACCTAGAACTTTCAATTTTTTTATAATGCAGTTACATGGCATTGGCAGACCTTCTATTGTAGAGGGTGTAACTGAAGTTTGTTAAAGAAAGGCTTTAAAGAATTTTGATATCTGAAAAAGGTTATTAGTTGGGGTTTTTTTGCGCAAATAAGTACCTGTCAGAAATTGTGTGTAATCATTCAATAATAGAAAGTCCTCATAAGCTCTCTAAAATACATCAAGGTTCTCCATGTTGCCCTCTGAAATATGAGTAGCAAAATCCCTTGGAATCACCTCCCCAAAACTGCAGGTAACATCAAGTTGCTAGGAAATCAGGCAGACTAAGTTACAAGAGACGGAGAAATGAGGATCGGGGAAGAAAAAAGTAAACACAGTTGAAAATACAAAAGATAAAGGATGAAATGAAAACAAATAAAAGCAACTTTAAGTTGCTCTTTGTGGTCATTCAGACTGGTTAACAGTGGTGGAACTGTTCATGGTTAAGAATACAGACATTGGCTGAATATGGACTTAAATTTTAGTTTGATAAAATGAACTATGATGGTTCAAAAAATATCAGTAGATTTATAATTTATTGAAGACAACTGAATGCAAAAATATTTCACAAGTAAATGATAGTAAGAGTCTTCACAGAATTTAGTTTTAGAAATGCTTCCTGAATACCTAGTATGGCTTGTAGCTTTAAAAACTCATACTACCATTGTCCCAGGTTGCTTTACCCTGCACATTTGCTAGCTGGACTACATTTGCTGCGATGAATAACGATTTTTATATGTGGACAAGTAGGAAACTGCATTAATTATAGGAGTCCTTGGTCATGTTTCATCCCTCTCAATCCAGCTGAAAATTTAATCTCACTGGAGAATGAAAAACACAGAACATGGGCAGGAGGCAATCAAATTGATATTGTTAACAAGACAGGCACCCTGTCATTTTAATAAAATTTAAATATTTTCAGTCTAAATATTTCAGGGGTTTGAACATTCAGTTCCTCATCAATATAGATGTATGGAAAGCACATGACAAAGAAATCACCAATGAGTTAACCTTCTGCCTAAAATAATGTACGTATTTAGGCAAAAACTTACATGCCCTCTAGACTTATGTATGTACAGCTGTAATCCCTTGGCCCACAATATATGTACAACCAGCTGTTTTACTGGCATCATGGAAAAAAGTGAAAAACAGTCTATTTCACAGACTGCATTTTGCATTTATTACTTGAAACATGACTTCTCTCACCAGACACCAGTTAACTAGAAGCTAAGATCCCTGAGGTAGTCATTTATGTTTCTGTGGTAATCAATAGAGAAAGATATGCTGTTGTAGTGGGGACTTGTCATCTGCAGGCAGAGACAAGCAGAGAAAGAGTTTAGACAACTATTTTCAACTTCTTTCTTTTTTTCTTTTTTTTTTTAATATAAAAAAGATTATTGTTTTTATTCAAATGTTTCCATCAGCATCTGGAATGCCAATTCTAGTTCATTAGCCATGATCAGAAATACTCTGAATCCAAATATAAATCTGTGTTCTGTCAAAGCCAGCTGTAAAAGTATGACTTATTTTAAAGTGAGAGGACCTTGTCTGGAGTGCAAATGCTCCTGTCCCCTCAAAGCCATGACAATATCTCTCCTGGTATCCTACTTGATAAGTGAGAATTTGTCTGAGTAAGAAATCCGTGTAATTAAGTAAAATCAGCATAGATTTTGATGACATTAGGGAATTTAAGAGGTGCAGGTGGTGTTACCATAGCAAAATCCACTTTCTGCAATCTAGTTCCTTAGCTCCCTAGAGTACCTTTCATACCTTTTCAAGGAGCTGCTGATTCTTCTTACTGTTTTCCTAGCTGTGCATTATTACATGCATTTGTAAGAAAAAAGGTTTTGTGATTGAGAGTCCATTAGTTTCTACTTTTAAACCACATCTGAAGATGGAATCTAAGGGTGTTTTCACCTTGTTTTTAATGACAATTCATCTGGTTCCTGTAAATGTTAGGATGATGTCATAAACACTGGATTATGACTTCAGGCTGAGAATAAGCAGTGGTAGCAGATGGACTCCTGAAAAAAAAACATCCTCTTTTCATGTAAATGTTCCTAGTAGTAAAGAACAATGGAAGATAAATATTGAAAAATATATAATATAGAAACAGAATAGCTTGTAAACAGAATGCTTTCAGAGTCAGCTGCTCTTTAAGGAAAGTAGAATAGAGTGGCTCTAGAGACACATTACATGATTCAGTGTAATTACTGGCTTGTTCAAGTAAGTGCATTTTATCTGATTCTAATCTGAATCCATCAGTTCAGCCATGTGGTACAGTGCTATACTTTGTATTTTGGAAAAAGCACTGTACAGAAACATGGACAATGTATCTTTGTAATTTTATACAATATTAGATGATATGACAGAAAAATGAAATACAGAAGGGATCTTCAACACAAATAATGTTTTCAGAATGTTGACGAGAGTTTGGAGATATCGTAAAATATTATCTTTTTTTTTAATAAGAAAAAAAACCAAAAACAGACATTTACTTTGTTACTGTTTGCAATTACTTTTATTAATTTCCTTGAAGCAGTTCCAGCGATGATTTTTGTTTCTTCACAATGTTCCCAGAAAACAAAAATCTTTTGTATATTTAGACATAATTACGCACATACTCTATTTGTAAAGGGTTTCTTTCCTAGAAAATGTTGTAAAGCTATAAGCATAAAGCTATATAATATTATGATATCAGAGGCATCAATCAAACAATCTTCACTCAAGTGGAACATGTGGGACATGAAAAAGGAAGAGAATATCAAAATTAATTAGGGCAGAGGAAGGAAACGAACAATTCTGGACAAATGTATAGCTCAAACAGTTGGAAAGAATTACAGAATCACAGAATCATTAAGGTTAGAAAAGACCTTTAAGATCATCAAGTCCAACCATCAACCCAACACCACCATGCCCACTAAACCATGTCCCAAAGTGCATGCCTACACGTTTTTTGAACACCTCCAGTGATGGTGACTCCACCACCTCCCTGAGCAGCCTGTTCCAATGCTTGACTACTCTCTCCATAAAGAATTTTTTCCTAATGTCCAGTCTAAACCTCCCCTGGCACAACTTGAGGCCATTTCCTCTCGTCCTATCGCTGGTTACTTGGGAGAAGAGACCAACACCCATGTTGCCACAACCCCCTTTCAGGTAGTTGTAGAGAGTGATATGGTCTCCCCTCAGCCTCCTCTTCTCCAGACTGAACCACCCCAGTTCCCTCAGCCACTCCACATAAGACCTGTTCTCCAGACCCTTCACCAGCTTCATTGTCCTTCTCTGGACACACTGCAGCAACTCCATGTCCTTCTTGTGGTGAGGGGCCCAACACTGAACACTATACTTGAGGTGCGGCCTCACCAGTGCCAAGTACAGGGACACAATCACTTTCCTACTCCTGCTGGCCACACTAGTTCTGATACAGGCCAGGATGCTGTTGGCCTTCTTGGCCACCTGGGTACACTGCTGGTTCACGTTTAGCTGGCTGTCAGCCAGCGTCTCCAGGTCCTTTTCTGCTGGGCAGCTCTCCAGCCACTCCTCCCCAAGCCTGTAGCGTCTAGTAGTAAAAGAAGTCTAGCATCTTATTTTCCTTTTGTTGTGAGTTTTTTTTAATGTAGCACACATAAATGGACTTGGAAACAGGAACAGGATATAACTTAATGGGTTAAATCATATTACCTCTTGTTTCTCTTCCCACCCAAAATAATTTGGATTATTTTCTCTACCAGAGAGGTAACACTTTCAAAAAGAAAGAAAAAAAATAGATGCCTCAATACAGTATGGTCTCTAGCTAGAGGATCATAAGAAATTTGCAGAAATCAAATTATGTCCTCTCATGCTGAATAAAGACCTTTGGATAGCATAGATTGGATCAGGGAAAGTGTGCATCTCCTGTCCCATGGCTATATATGGAAGGATACATTTGTGTGTAGCCTGTTTTTTAAAATTATGTAGTTGTTGCCAACAAGAAGAGCTGGAAGCCACTGTGCAGCTGGAAAGCTATGATCTGATCCCTGTCATTGAAACTTGGTAGGATGAATCACATGATGGGGCATCCACAATTTCTCTGGGCAATGTGATCCAGTGTCCCGTCATGCTCATTTTAAAAAAATTCTTCCTTATGTCCAACCTCAATCTGCCCTCTTTCAGTTTAATATCATTGCCCCTTCTACTGTCACTGCAGGCCTTGGTAACAAGTTTCTCTCTGTCTTTCTTATAAGCCCCATTTATATACTGAAAGGTTGCAATAAGGTATCCCCAGAGCCTTCTCTTCTCTAGGCTGAAAAACCTTAATTGTCTCAGCTTTTCTTCATCAGAGAGGTGTTCTAGCCCTCTGACCATTTTCGTGGCCAGGGCATTATCATTGCAGCCCAGGTTGCCAGCAATCTTAACCTCTCTAGTTAGTTCTGAGTTGGTAAGCAACAGGTCTAGCAACACTTCTCTTCTGGTCAGGCTGTCTATCACATGGACTAAGAAATTATTCTCAGTGCACTCCAAGAGTGTCCTGGACTGCTACATCTTGCTGTGCTGCTTTTCCAGCAGGTGTCAAGGTGTGTGAAGTCCCTCAGCAGGATCAGAGCCTGCAAACATGATGCTTTCTGTAGTTGGGGTAGGAACAATTTGTCAACAGGCTGCCCTTGGTCAGTTGTCCTGCAGTAAACACCAACCACAAGGTTTCCTTTGTTGGCTTGGCCTGTGTTTTTTCACCCATAACCTCTCAGCCTGTTCATCATTGTTTTTCAAAGACAGCTCTGTGCAGTCAGTCCATTTTTTTTACATAGAAGACAACGCCTTCCCTCTCCACCCTTTCTTCCTTACCTGTCCCCCTTAAACAGTTTATAGTCATTGATTGCAGCACTCTAATGTGATTCATCCCACCAAGTTTCAGTGACAGTGATCAGAACATAGCTTTCCAGTTGCATCACGGTTTCCAGCTCCTCCTGTTTGTTACCCATTCTGTGTGTATTGGTACAGACACTTCATTTGCACTGTTGACTGTCTCACACTTTTGATGGAACCTTTCTGGAGGGTTGGGGGACATTCCTGACTACTTTGGTAGGTATGCTCATCCACCCCGTTGTTTGTGAGGTGTTACAGCTTTGGACCCTACACCTCAAGTTCATTAGTTTAAAGTGCGAATCACAAAGTCAGTTGATCTGCCAGCAAGGTTCTCCTTCCTCTTCTAGATAGGTGGATCCAGATAGGATTCCAGGCCTGTTTGTTTTTTGTGGTGTCCCCTCAGTGAGGCTCCAGGCAAAAAGCATTAGTAGAAAATTGTAGCTTTCTGCTTCAGTTTCTTTATATGAACTGAGGAGTATCAGATTATCTTCTCATGTCTTTGCATCCTTTCTCCATGACTTTGTTCTCTCAATGATTTCAGTGCAAAACTGGCATTACATTTGTGTACAGCCCTAAGAAATTCTGTTCTCAGGAGAATCTTCGATAGTACTTCCAGGAAAAATATCCCAAATGGGTAAAATAGTGGGTTATACTTTTCTGTGGCATAAGAGGGAAGATTTTTAACAAAGATCTCTCACTCTTATCTGGTATTTTAAAAAGATTTGTGCAGAGCATTGAGTGAATTCAAAAAGTACAGAAAAAGATTGAGTTTAAAATGGATGTATGTTTATTTTTCAATGTTCATTGCACTGTACGATAAGAGGTTACTTTTGCTGTATCCATTTTCTATCTATATCATAGAAATTCCTTTATCTTGATGAGCTGTGTGTAGAAAGAGGCTTATGCTACTATTCAGTGATAGTCTTTGTATAATAGCAATTCTATAGAGTTTGGTTACTTCCCTGCAAACTCTTTCAATCCCACAGGCCTTTATTGATCTTCTTTCAATCAATTGACCACGGTCTTACAGAAAAACACAAATAGTTGACATACTAATGAGAATTCCTGACCCGTTTCAATTGAATACTTGACCAGTCAGTGAAACACTCAACAAACCTATAACTTCATCACTAGCAGTAATTACAATCAATAAAGAGGTTAACTTTTAATGCTGTTTGGAAGATGGAGACAAGGGGGATTGCTTAGAAGATACAAAGAGATAGATACACCCATTCCACATGCAGACAGGAAGGCTGCTAGTTACACACACCACTTGAATCACACAACTTTTTCTGTAAAGGTAAACTTTCTGATGTATAAATTAGAATGAGTGATTTCAGTGTACTAACACTTACAAAAATAATAATTAAAAAAAATATACTTGCTACAAAGTATTTCTTTCACTGTGGAATAAGAATTCCATATAACTCTGATGGCACATAGTATGAACATGAATATTGGGTTTGAACTAGTGAACATCAGATCTCTTCCACCTTCACTAGAGATTACATATTCAAATACTTTAATAGACATTTCTTTCTTTGCCTTTCCCATTCTTTCAGTTTATTTCTTTCCAAGGTTATTATAAAGTCTAAAACATAAAAAACCTGTTGTCTTTCTGTCAGTAGATGTAGATAGTAGGAACTAAATCCATAAATGCAGAACAATATTAAGGAAGAAGAGAAAAAAAATTCTTGAACTTATAACAGAAAAAATAATATCAGCACAGTCTGCTTAGGCTTCCTTTTCTCACCTTTTTTTTTTCTCTGGAATACAGAGAAATGTTCAAATGTGTATATACATTACTATAAACTTCCTCAAAAAAAAATATCATGACTCTTCTTTTAAAATAAATTTGCACTAATTGCTTGGTGCCTTTAAGTGGAAAAACATTTTCTTATGCAGTGATGGATGTCTAAAGCTTGTGACAACATAAAATATTTCCCAGATGTATTGATATAATGATGTTCATTTAATTTAAAAACTACTTTTCAGATGTGTATTAGAGGGAACAAAGTATAAAATATTAAGAATTAATGTCTCCAGTTATTTCAGGATTGTTAACAAACAGATGACTATTACCCACTACTGCTCTTCCACGTGGGTGGAGACAAAGCTGCAACTCATAGTCCAACAGCAACCAAAATGAGACTTCAGGGCCTTGAGACAGTTGATAAGGGAATCTGGAGCACAGGTTATTTTTTACTCCCTCCTTCCAGATGCAAGCAGAGCCATAGGAAGGAACAGACGGGCTCAGTCTGTTAATGCATGTCTCCATGACTGATGCCACCGCCAAAATTTCGGGTTTTTTGATAACAGGATGTCCTACACAGCACCTAGCTTGCTGGCATCAGAGGGGATTAATTTTTCTCAAAGGGGGAATAGGGTGTTTGCTTGCAAGTTTGTGGGGCTTATTGACTGGGCTTTAAAGTAGACTTGAAGGGGGAGAGGGATAATATCGGACTTACCCCTGACAAGCTGTGGGATGACACAGCAAGGTTAGAGGCACAGGGTGCTAGAAAGGCCCCACAGCCTGTTGCACCAGAGAAAGACCTCAGAGTAATAAAAGGAGTTTCCCCTAAGAGTGTGATACAGCCAACAGCCCAGCTGAACTGATTCTAAACCAATGCACGCAACATGGGCAGCAAACAGGAGGAGCTGGAAGCCACTGTGCTGTTAGAAAACTGTGACCTGGTTGCCATTCCTGAAACTTGATGGGATGAATCCCATCACTAGAGGGCAGCTATCGATGGCTACAGGCTGTTTAGAAGGGACAGGTGAGGAAGGAAGGGAGGAGGCATTGCTCTCTCTGTCAGGAAATGGATGGAGTACGAAGAGTTGTCTCTGAGGAGTAGCCATGAGCTGGTTAAAAACTTGTGGGTAAGAATCAAGGACCGTTGCAACAGAGGAAACCTTGTGGTTCGTGTCTACTACAGGACACCTGATCAAGAGGAGCCTATAGTTGAAGCCTTCTCACTCCAGCTAACTGTGACCTGGTTGCCATTCCTGAAACTTGATGGGATGAATCCCATCACTAGAGGGCAGCTATCGATGGCTACAGGCTGTTTAGAAGGGACAGGGGAGGAAGGAAGGGGGGAGGCA
>NW_010564041.1:13790-26152 GCF_000687285.1 Phaethon lepturus
TGCTGCTGAAGGCTGCCTGATGAAGGGAGCCTATTAATGACGTCTCATTACTCTAGCTACAGGAGGCATCACGCTCACAGGCTTTCGTCCTGCTGGGGGACGTCAGCCACCCTGACATCTGCTGGAAAAGTAGCACGGTGAGCTGTAGGCAATCCAGGAGACTCCTGGAGTGCATGGAGGGTAACTTCTTAAGTCAGGTAATAGACAGCCCTACCAGAGCAGATGCCGTACTGGACCTATTGCTCACCAATGCAACTGAGCTAATTGGTGTTGTCAATATTGGAGGCAGCCTGGGCTGCAGTGATCATGCACTGGTGGAGTTCACAATCCTGAGGGATATGGGGCAGGCGGAGAGTAAAGTCAGGACCCTGTATTATAGGAAAGCAAACTTCCAGCTCTTCCACGACTTACTCAGTAGGACCCTGTGGGAACAGCAGGACAAGGCCCTGCATGCTGGATGATTACAGAAGACTAATAAATAACCCGGATCTAAGATCAGAGTTAGAGGATGACCGTGATCATTCACTGCAGGACCCTCGGGGACAGGGGAGCAGAAGAGAGCTGGCAGATCTTTAAGGACACTTTCCATAGACAACAAGAGCTCTCAAACCACAGGAGTAAGAAATCAGGAAAGGAAAGCAAGAGACCAGCATGGCTGAGTGGAGACCTGCTGGTCAAACTAAAGAGCAAGAAGGAAATGCACAGGCAGTGGAAGTACAGGCAGGTATCCTGGGATGAGTACAGGGATGCCACCCAGTTGTATAGAGATGGGGTCAGAAAGGCCAAGGGGCAGCTGGAGCTGAAATTGGCAAGGGATGCAAAGAATAAAAAGAAGGACTTCTACAGGTATGTCAGCCAGAAAAGGAAGGTCAAAGAAAGCATACCTCCCTTGATGAGCAAGATTGGCAGACTGGTAGCAATGGATGAGGAGAAGGCTGAGGTACTTAACGACGTCTCTGCCTCAGTCTTCACCAGAAATCTCTCTTCCCACACCTCTTGAGTAGATGGCTTGCAAGATGGGGACTGGAGGATCAAAGTCTCTCCCACTGTAAAAGCAGATCAGGTTTGAGACCACGTGAAGAACCTGAAGATGCACAAGTCTATGGGACCTGACAAGATGCATCCCAGAGTCCTGAGGGAATTGTTTGATGTAGTTGCCAAGCCATTCTCCATGATATTTGAGAAGTCCTAGCAGTCAAGTGAGGTCCCTGGAGACTGGAAAAAGGGAAATATTGCACTCATCTTTAAAAAGGCTAACAAGAAAGACAATGGGAAGTACCAAGCCATCAGCCTCACCTGTGTGCCTGGGAAGATCATGGACCAGATCCTCCTAGAAGCTATGCTAAGTGCACATGGAGGACAAGGAGGTGGTTCGAGACAGCCAGCATGGCAAGTCCTGCCTGACCAACCTAGTGGTCTTCTGTGATACAGTAACCACATTAGTGGACAAGGCAAGAGCTATGGATGTTGTCTATCTACACTTGTGTAAAGCCTTTGACATGGTCCCCCACAACACTCTTCTCCCTAAATTGGAGAGATATGGATTTGCTGGGTGGACTGTTGGGTGGATGAGGAACTGGTTGGATGGTCGCATCCAGAGGGTAGTGGTCAATGGCCCAATGTCCAGTTGGAGATCAGTGACAAGTGGTGTCCCTCAAGGGTTCATATTAGGACAAGTATTTTCCAATATCTTCATCAATGACATAGACAGTGGGATCGAATGCACCCTCAGCAAGTTTACAGGCAACACTAAGCTGAGTGGTGCAGTTGAGATGCCTGAGGGACAGGATGGCATCCAGAGAGACCTGGACAAGCTCAAGGAATGGACCCGTGTGAACCTCATGAGGTTCAACAAGGCCAAGTGCAGGGTCCTGCACCTGGGTTGGGGCAACACCCAGTGTCTATACAGGCTGGGGGATGAAGGGATTGAGAGTAGTCCTGCCCAGAAGGACCTGGTGGTACTGGTAGATGCAAAGTAGGACATGAGCCCAAGAGGCCAACTGCATCCTGAGTTGCATCCAAGTAAGTGTGGCCAGCAGGTTGAGGGAGGTGATTCTGTTCCAAACCTCTCTGGTGAGACCCCACCTGGAGTCCTGCATCCACCTCTGGAGCCCTCAGCACATGGACTTGTTGGAGCGGGTCCAGAGGGAAGGCCATCAAAATGATCTGAGGGATGGAACATCTCTCCTATGTGGAAAGGCTGAGAGTTGGTGGTGTTCAGCCTGGAGAAGGCAAGGCTCTGGGGAGACCTTACTGCAGCCTTGCAGTACTTAAAGAGGGCTTGTAATACAGATGGGGACAGTCTTTTTAGCAGGGCCTGTTGTAGTATAACATGGGGTAATGGTTTTAAACTAAAAGAGGGCAGGTTTTGACTAGATCTAAGGAAGAAATTTTTCCCAGTGAGGGTGGTGAAACACTGGCACAGGTTGCCCAGAGAGGTGGTAGATGCCCCATCCCTGGAAACATTCCACGTCAGGTTGGACGGGGCTCTGAGCAACCTGTTCTAGTTGAAGATGTCCCTGCTTCTTGCAGGTGGGTTGGACTAGATGACCTTTAAATGTCCCTTCCAACCCAAACTGTTCTATGATTCTATGATGCTATGATGTTGTTTTTACTATTTAAGGGATTTAGTCAGCATATTTCTTTGTTGACTACAGTAGTTGGTGTGTTTGTATGTGTACATACATAGAGATATAGAGAGTGTGAGCGGGATTACTGGTTATTATCTTTCATGTTCAGTTTTTCTCACAAATCTACTTGCATTTTGCTGTGTTTGTAAACATTATGCTATTACTTCTGTTTGCATTTGAACATCATCCTACACCTTTAAATGCTTTAACTTTTTTACACATTTTTGAGTTTGGTCATAACTGCTCTTCTGGGTAACGTTCAATATTTGCCTAACTCAGTATTCTGTCTCTGATTGATAGTCACTTTTAGAAGGTACTCAGAGAAATGCAATATGGCAGGACAATCATACAGAGATCTTTCTCACGGAGTACCTTAGCATTTTTAAGCATCAGAAGACTAAGAACTTGTCAGAGGTTTTGCCAGTGTTTATTACCCTTTGTTGGAGGTTTATTCCTTTAGTTACCTCTTGAAGTCTGTGAGGTTTCAGCTTCATAAATATCCTGAGGAATGAGTTTCATAGTGTTAGTGTCTTTTTATAAAAACAAGGCAACCAAATATTTTCCTTTTTTTCATATGAACCTACTTACCTACTTTGAGATTACTTTTTTTGACTCCCCAGCTTCTGATGTTCTGGACAGTGTAGAATAAGTGCACTTTATTAGCTGCATTCATGACGGAATTTTTTATTTTATTGCCATCTTTCATATTCTCCCTCTGCTACATCACTCCTGAGCTTGACTATTTAATTTTCCTCATGATCTGTTTAATAGCGCTAATCAGTTTTGTTGACATTCTTTATACCTTTATAGGTCCTTCTATGTCCTTTTCTGAAGAAGGGAATCAGAGCTGAATGTAGCATTCAGATACAAAGACACCAGATATTTATTTAGTGACTGCTCTGAGCACTAATATTTTCATATAATAATTGCTTTCATGAACAGTAATAAGTAATTTAAAGCTTATCATACTATATATGTATTTGGCTTGGGTTTTTTTTCCCCCATATACAGTCCTTTTTGTATATAGATTTTGGATTTTTCCCTCTTCCCAAGGATTGCGCAGCAATTCATTCCCAATAAATGGTGAAAAACGTGGAGTTGCAATAAAGAAAATTATAAGTAGAAAATAGAGCAAAAAAAAGGAGAATCTCACACTAAAATTAGTGAGATTTTTTCTTATGTGAACTACCCGCATAGAGAAAAAAAAAAGTATTATCATAAACCCATGTTAAGGTTTATCTTTCCTTCTCTAACATTTTAATGTTTAGCATACCTTAGTGATATACAAGGTATAGATGGAACTTTGAACAACTCAGTTGACATTTCACACAATGGGACTTTTCAAACAGTAAATGATTTTGGGTTTCTGCTCTGTTTTTCACTAACTAATTACATATATTTAAACCTTTACAGTTTTTTCTTGCACCTGCTTCACTTTTCAAACATTATCTAGTTGGGTCTAAATTTGTTCAATGATTCATACCTCCAAAGCTTGCCCATGTGTCATTTCTTAAAAAAACTGTATGATTTTGAAATTTTCTTATAAAACAACCTAAATCTCCCAGTTTTAATACAAGACTGAGGAAAATATATTGATTTCACCTGAACTGCACTTTGGCATTTCATTTTCTGCTGAACATGAAATTAATATCAGAGGCGATGTGAACATCCAGGAACAAAAAACTTGACAGAAAGGGCTCCATAACCTCTTGCAGACTAAAAACATCAAGTTGCACACTGATTTATACACACTAAGCACTGAAAACCTGCAGCTTAGCCGGGGCCCAGTAAGAGGTAGCATCTTTTTTTTCTGCTGCTTCTGTTCCAGTGTTTCAAAACAACCGTTGTTTCTTGAGAGCAGATATCTTTTTCTGCCTCTTGCATCATCAATCACAAAGCAGGATAGAGACCTGCCTCTTTCAAATCCTCTTCTAAAGTAGCACAAATAAATAACCTGAACAGAAAAGAAAATGAACAGTGTTACCAAAGTGCTAAGCCTTCCATATTCTGAATTGCCATAAAGCTGCAGACTGCACAGGGCCGCACCTTCCAGAGTTGTTCCTGGTAAGAATAGGTCATAACTGCTGCCACTGAGAAGAGGTTTGCGTGATTTTAGAGAAGTTTATGACCTGTCCTGAGAAAGCAGGAATATGAGACAAACTTTCTTGTGGAAAAGGAATCTGTGATACATTGAATTCCTGCACCTCAACATGAGCCACCATTTCAAATTATAAATGATATCTACATTTAAAAAGGTATTGGAAGTGCCTGCCACTTCTGTACAGTTCACTGGGAGACATTTTTCAGATTCTACTGGAAGGGACTTACTTTCATAAAGGAGTAAGTTTTTTTCTTTTTGCTTCTGTAACATCTGTAACACCTTTTCTCTGGTGAGGACATCAAAATAGAATGCATATATAGGAGACTGTATATATAGTTTAAGGAACAGATTTTGCCATAAGACTTAGGCCTCCATTCCTTCTCAATCCGTTAGGGTTATAAAGGCTTTTCTTGTCAAAACAGAAGGGGCCAAAGAGTATGTTTTAGAGTCACACATAACAAGCAATGTATCATCCTGATATATCACTATGAACTTTTTTCTACTCAGAATTAAAGGAATCAGACTTTAGAAGAATAGCAAGGTAAAGACAAAAGAAAATAGATTCATCACAGTGAAACAAGACAGAATTATAATGAAAGTTGTATTATAATTGTGAATCAACTTTAAAAAAAGAACACTATGCAGTGCTTGGATGAAAAATGAGTTACAAATAAGGGAATTCTCAGAAAACGTATGAGACAATACAGAGAATCAAAGGGGACAGGAATAAAACCTGAAAATTGAGCAGAACAGAAACATATTTTAATACAATGAAATTAATTCTACATTTTTATTTTGCTGACTAATGTGTTTGGGTCAAAAAGTTCTTATATTTCTAGTTGCTGAAGCAAGTATTTTTAATTATTTGAGACTGGTAATTTTATAATAAGTAAATGAACTTATTGGGATAGCGTGAGAACTGACCCAAATCTTTTCATGCCCTTGAAAACCAGGAAAAAGCCCTCTGAACTTTCTGAAGAAATACAGTAATATATTTTTATCTTTAATATTTGTATATGTTGAGATTTTTCTGACTTCTGTTACTACAAGAAAAAGACACAGAGAAATAAATAAGAAAGATATGTGGCACGGTTTTCTTTAAATGTTCTCATTAAAATTCTACATATTTATGTGTATACTCCCTTATTTGCATAAACCAAATTTATAGGTAGTTTAGAGCTTACCATGTTTTAGATACAGGATACTCTGTAAAACAGAATAGGCCTTTAAATACAAACAGTATTGTTTAAAAAAATTAAAAAAAAAAAAAAATAAAAGCTATACAAATTTCTTTACTGAGAGCTTGGTCAAGCATTGGATTGGTCAAGCCCAGGGAGATGGTGGAGTCACCATCATTGGAGGAGTTCAAAAAATGTGTGGACATGGCACTTCAGGACATGGTTTAGTGGGCATGGTGGTGTTAGGTTGATGGTTGGACTTGATGATCTTAAAGGCCTTTTCCAACCTTAATGATTCTATGATTCTCTTGTTATATGAGGAAATACATTTTAATAGTTAATTGAATCATATAAATTTGTTTGATAATGAAATTTATCAAAAAGGAGGTTATAACATTTACAAAACTACTCAGCTTCATGCTAATTTCAATATGGATATGCACTGCTGACTTGAACTTGTGCCTCAGATAACATTACCAATACAGCTATACTAGTAAATAAAAAGATCTAAGAAACATAACTCTCAATAATATACCAAAAACATTCTCAGCAGACAATACAATTAAGAGACAAATATTCAATTACTCATTTTTAAACAACATAGGAACTCGCAAGTTGTAGCATGTTGTTCATATGGTGCATTTGTGCTTTTGTTTTGATATTAAAATTTTAGAGTAATTGTAACAGAATACTTTTTAAAATTTGAAAGCAAGCAAGCACTCCTAATTCAGTATAAAATGAAAAAGTTACCAGGAGCACAGAACATGCATCTCCAGGTGATTTTATGTGAAGTGAATGGGAATGAGACCTTTTTAAAGGTTAGTCTCTTTCTCTCAGGCAGGTTAGATTTTAAGTACCCATCTATTTTGCATTTCTACTCCTCTGTCTACACCAGCCCAAGGCTAAGACTCCAGTTGGCTTCTAGTTTCTAAGATGAGCCCAATCTTTTCTTCACCTTTAAACTAGTTATCATGTTTTACAACTGAAAAATCTTTCACCAACTGAATGTGAAGATGTTTATTGATGAATGAGATGACCATTCTGAATGAGTTGGTTCACATATTAAAAACAGTATGCACACTTTAACCTGTGTAGATTAAGCAAAAATTATGAGTTATCTTTATTAAGGTGCTCCACAGCAGTATATTCTGCTCTAGCATTCAATTGTTCAGAAACAGTTATAGATTCTGTATGCTTATCATATTTTCCGTACATAAGAACTCAGAATCATAAGAATACTTTTGTTACTTAACAGCTCCAGCCAGGAGTAGTATGCAAACCACTTGATTATGTAACTTCGAGGCCCAACCCATTAGCACTGTTTGACTCATCACAGCCTTCAACCCATGCTGGGTTCAGAAATACTGAAATGTATATTTTTCTATTTGAAAGTACTGTTCAACGTTCCAATGCCTAAACTATCTTTAAATAAATATGGCAAGGCTTTGTCACAAATGCTATTCTAGGCAGACAGAAATTTTCCCTAACAATCAATCCATGTCATCCCAGTGGCATAAAAGGCAAGACAAACCCTAGCCCCTACCCAAATTTCCATTTTTTGTATTTGACAAACACCTAAACATTACATCTAAAATTGAATCACCTCCTCTTTCCTTCCTTACTTGTCCATGTCTTACTCTTCCTAACTACATTTTGTAACTACCAATCTATCAGCCTCACCTCTGTGCCTGGGAAGATCATGGAACAGACCCTCCTAGAGGCTATGCTATGTGCACATGGAGGAAAAGGAGGTGATTCGAGGCAGCCAGCATGGCTTCACCAAGGGCAAGTCCTGCCTGACCAGCCTAGTAGTTGCCTTCTGTGATGGAGTGACCACATCAGTGGACAAAGGAAGAGCTATGGATGTTGACTATCTGGACTTGTGTAAGGCCTTTGTCAAAATCCCCCACAGCACCCTTCTCCCTAAATTGGAAAGATATGGATTTGCTGGGTGGACTGTTGGGTGGATGAGGAATTGGTTGGATGGTCACATCCAGAGGCTAGTGGTCAATGGCTCAATGTCCAGACAGAAATCAGTGATGAGCAGTTTCCCTCAGGGGTCCATCTTGGGACAAGTACTCTTTAATATCTTCATCAGTGACATAGACAGTGGGATCGAGTCCACCCTAAACAGGTTTGTAGACAACACCAGGCTGAGTGGTGTGGTTGACATGCCTAAGGGATGAGATGCCATCCAGAAGGCCCTGGACAAGCTTGAGGAATGGGCCTGTGTGCACCTCATGAGGTTCAGCAAGGCCAAGTGCAGGGTCCTGCACCTGGGTCAGTGCAATCTGCAGTGCAATCTACAGGCTGGGAGATTAAGAGATCAAGAGCAGCCTTGCCAAAAAGGACTTGCAGCCCAGAAGGCCAACTGCATCCTGAGCTGCATCCAAATAAGTGTGGCCAGCAGGTTAGTTCTGCTCCTCTAGTCCTCTCTGATGAGACCCCACCTGGAGTCCTGCATCCATCTCTGGAGCACTCAGCACAGGAAAGACATGGACCTGTTGGAGGAGGTCCAGAGGATGGCCACAAAAATGATCCAAGGGATCCTGAACAACCTGGGGTTGTTCAGGCTGAAGAAGAGAAGGCTCCAGGGAGACCTTCTTGCAGCCTTTCAGTACTTCAAGGGGGCTTAGAAGAAAAAAGGGGACAGACTTTTTATCAGGACCTGTTGCAATAGGGCAAGGGAGAATGATTTTAAACTAAAAGAGGGTAGATTCAGACTAGATATAAGTAAGAATTTTTTCCCAATGACGATAGTGAAACACTGGCACAGGTTGCCCAGAGAGAGGTGGTAGATGCCCCATCCCTGGAAACATTCAAGGTCAGGTTGGATGGGTCTCTGAGCAACCTGAGCAAGTTGAATATGTCCCTGCTCATTGGAGGTGGGTTGGACTAGGTGACCTTTGAAGGTCCCTTCCAACCCAATCTATCCTATGATTCTATGGTGTTATTATTCTATGATTCTTTTAAAAATGTTTGGAACCTGCTATGCTTCACCAGCCTCCATGATACTACATGATAGTCAAAGTGCTGACTTCTGGATCTGTGAACTGTTCTTGTGCCATATAATGTGCTTATTCACTAGTA
Organism: Phaethon lepturus; assembly: GCF_000687285.1. NCBI lineage: Eukaryota > Metazoa > Chordata > Aves > Phaethontiformes > Phaethontidae > Phaethon > Phaethon lepturus. The sequence goes on from NW_010564041.1 coordinate 22,790, forward strand.
AAACTGAATGGCTTATCACAGGACTCCTTCTGTTTTATGTACCTCATGTTTCCACAGTATATTTCATAACCCTGATTTTCATACTCTCACCTTCATGATGTCATGATGGGGAAGTAGAGTTCTAGTGGCGGTCTGCTTATAATTTGCTTAGTGCTTAAACTGATCACAAATTAAATATTCATGTAATTATGGAAGCATATAATAAAGCAATTTATCAAGAATATAAATATGAAACAAAAGAAGAAATGCAAATTATGTTATACATATTATATACACATACATAATACATATACATATATATACACACATACGCTCCCTATTCAATCAAATGTGATTCTAAACTATGTGGTTCAGAACCTTAACAAGATTAATTCAACCCAGAACCCACCTCTGAAGTTAGTGGTACATAGTAAAGTAATTGGTTATTATATCTGGCTGCCTTTGATTCGTGTGTCTGACTATCCAGTAACCACTTACAACTAGACTGATTAAAGCAGTCTTTTCCAGTGAAAAGACCAATGCATAAATTCCTATTTTGGGATGTGTGATAAAGAATTTAACCATTCAGCCACCAATCCCTCAAAATAAGACTGGTTAAAACAACATCCAAAGATAATTTTTCATGAACTTCAGATAAAATACACTGCAGAGTATAGCATAGATGAAATTAATTAAAATTGCTATCAAAGAGAAGCCATGCTTATGTGATTTCACATATTTAGTATCGTACTTAGAAATTTCTGTAAGTTGCAATTTCTTATGATGGAGTATTTCTTATATCAGCGTTTCCAGAACATTAGATACAATTAACGTTTAGTTTTGATTGGTAGTGCTCATGTAACATTTAGATCCTTTACTTAAATGATAAATTATCTTAGCTGCTCATGGCGAATTGCTTGGTCTTTTCTTTTTACATATTCAGCCAAATACCTAATCCAGAAATGTTCCTGCTGCTTGATACAGTTTCACGGAGGTGTCCAAGATGTAATTTATTGTGGCCTGGTACTATGTCAGTTTTAATAGGTCTAATTTCCTAACTCCCTGCTTCATTGTGACCATAAAGCCTTTTAACATTTCCCTTGCTTTACCAGGAAAATTTATCCCAGGCTGTGGTATATGACCTTCAAATTCTTTCATGCATACACTACCAAAGGATTCATTCAGCCTCTTGGCAATAAGAACCTCATTTGTTCTTAACATCTCGTTCTTGTCCTTCAATAGTTCATCTGACTCCTTGTCTACCTTCCAGCTGATACTATTTGAAACATTTAAATCCATTTATTATTTTAGTCTTCATGGTTGTTAGCACTATGAAACCTGGTTTGTTTTCTCAATCTTTTTTTTTCTGCAGACTTGTCTTAAAGGAATCTTTTCTCCAATATTTTGAGCACACCTATTTTCATGCACTGCTTTTTTCATACCTTGCAAAAGAAACCTTATTTATGCAACGTGTTTGCTTCCTATAGCTCTGCTCTTTATGATCTCTGCCTCTTTTCTGTTTCCTTTACTTTCTTATTTCTTCCAATACCGCCATTTTATCCAAGACCATATGGATTTTCTGAACAAACAGAATAAAGTGTCCAATAATATTCTGGACTCTATTTTGACATCTTTGTGTGGCTACTTATCTCTTTTTTTCTATCCTCATATCTTCTCAAATTACTCCAGAGGACTTTAAACGGTCAGCCTTACTTTTCTAGCTTTTGTCCAAGAATAGCATTCTGATGAATCTGAAGTCAAGGTGACTTTTGTCATTAGCTTCAATGGAGACAGGTGTTCATTGGCATTAATTCTTTGGAAAGGTTCATTTGCTAAGGACTGTCTTGCTTGAAACATGGTGATTCTGAACATTATGTGCCTCTTAACTATGTATGTTGGTAGCAGCAGCTATATATTTTCTATGTAAGTGGGAGATGCCAGCTTCTTGCCAGAAGATCTTAACAGAGAAGCATGATGAGATGAAATAAAATTAGGAGATTTCTGAAGCAGGTTCCTGGAGTGCATTGATGATAAATTCCTCCTCCAAACAGTAGAGGAGGGGTGCTTTGCTGGACCTCATACTCACCAACATATATGGGATAGTTGGGATGTGAAGGTCAAAGTGGGTCTTGGTTTCAGTGACCATTACATGATGGAGTTCAGGATCCTGAGGGCAGTGACGAGAGTACACAGCAAACTCACTACCTTGGCCTTCAGGAGGGCAGACTTTGGCCTCTTAAAAGATCTGTTTGGAAGAGTCTCAAGAGATAAGACCCTGGGGGGAAGGGGAGCCCAAGAAAGCTGGTTAATGTTCAAGGATGACTTCCTCCAAGCTCAAGAGAATTACATGCCAACAAATATGAAGTCAGGCAAAAATGTTATGAGGCCTGTGTAGATTAATAAAGAGCTCCTAGTCAGGCTTAAACACAAAAAGGAGGCATACAGAGGGTGAAAGCAAGGACAGGTAAACTGGGAGGAATACAGAAACATTGTTCAAGCATCCAGGAATGAAGTTAGGAAAGCTAAAGCCGAAACATAACTGAATATAGCCAGGGATGTCAAAGATAGCAAGAAGGGCTTCTACAAGTAAATAAGTGACAAAAGGAAGGTGAAGGAAAATGTGGGCCTTTTGCTCAATGAGATGGGAGACCTGGTTACATAGAACATGGAAAGGGCTGAAGTACTGAATGCCCCTTTTGCCTCAATCTTTACTAGCAAGATCAGATCTTCAGGAATCGCAGGTCCCAGAGGCTATGGGAAAGGCTGGAGCAAGGAAGATGTACTCTTGGTGGAAGAGAGGTATTCCACCCCTCTTGGTTGCGACGAGCGAGGGAAGACAAGCAGTCGACTCAATGTGAGTGATAAAGCAAGCTTCAACTTTATTGCAAAACCCTACACATATTTATACACTGAATTCTACCTTATGCATACTTGTCTTACAATCATTGGCTTAGCTCTAAAGATTACATTATCATACTCCTCCTACTTGCGGTTACTGCTACGTGGTCTGGGTTCCATCCTGTTTTTCTTACTTCTTCTTAGCTGTTTATCACAGCTCCTTCTCCTCAAGGCCAAGCCCTGCAGGTGTCCAGCTGTTTACCAGCTTCCCAATGCCAGATACTGCTATGCGGTCCGGGTTCCATTCTGTTTTCCTTACTTCTTCTTAGCTGTTTACCTTCACAGTGCAAGGTCAGTGCCAAGCCCCGCAGGTGTCCAGCTGTTTACCAGCTTCCCAATGCCAGATACTGCTACGTGGTCCGGGTTCCATCCTGTTTTTCTTACCATCCATTCTCCAACAATTCCCCCTTTTTCTTTTTGGACCACCAATACATTGTGGTTCAATTTTACAACACTATTTAAAATACAGTGATATGAGCAAGGTTA